>NW_025335727.1:14456564-14661519 GCF_004798865.1 Varanus komodoensis | reverse complement strand
AGGAGGAGGAGGAGGAGGAGGAGGAGGAGGAGGAGGAGGAGGAAATCAAAAATAAAAGAAATGGGACTAAGAATTATTATTGTTGCTGCTGTTTTTATACTTCTCTCTATCAGGAATCCTATCTACCTGTATTCATTGCTCACAGTTTGCCAAGGTAACTTAATTACAAATACAAATTGGTAAGACTCTGTTCCATGATGCTCCTCTACAAGTAATAACACTGTATATCAGACAGCATGGCACTTTATGGACTACCAGAGACTAGTCTCTGTTCCAAGGACCTTACACTCTCAAATCTACTCAGGTTCAGCTACAAATTTTAGCTAAACATAATGCATTGGAAGAGAGAGCTTGAGGCCTAGTCTTAATGGAAAAAGTGGGTTTTGAGGAAAGTAAGCTTTGAAGGAGGAAAGTAAGCTAGCATCACACAGGTGTTTTAGGAAGCAGTTACAAGAGTATGGAGTGGGAAGGTAGAAATGATGGTGCCTTCTGAGGAAGCAAAAGTTCTTCCGACATCTGAATATGGCCAAGTTGGAAGAGCAAAGGTCACAGGCAGGGATGCAACAGGATATAAAAAATGCACTGGGCAAGGCCATAGAGCAATGCAGAACTCTAGGTGACCTATAAACAGCAGTAAAATTATTCTCTAGAAGAAAGCTTCTTGTACAAGTTCTATTGTGCTGAATAGGAGCTGCACAAAAGCTTTTCATTCAATTTTATTAGAAGTCCATATGGGCAAATTAACATTATTTCTTACGTAACTAGATACCTACACATAGTGGGAGACAAAGGAAGGGAAGTTTTACTATTTGTTTTAAGCATGTGAAGCTGTTAATACATCCTACCTCCTTGCCATCTTTTGTAGGCTAAAAATACTGCTTCATCTGATTTTCTCCATGTTTTTCTGTTGTTTTACAAATCATGAGGAGCCCCTTAAGATTCTGTAACAGAACCATTTTCTGCTTGTCAACACCTGATTAGAACTGTGATACTGAGACCTACAAAGATAATTGTGAAATTATCACCACAAACCAAAAAAACAAAAACAAAACATTGTGAGTGTGGGTGAAAAAGACATTGCATTACTTATGGATTTTCAGGTGCCATGTGTATCTATAGAATATCGTTCCTCATCTTCCATATATCAAAAATGCAGGGATAAGGTGTGCACTGAATCATTAAACAAGCCTGTACAACCTGTGACCTATCAAACCAAACATAACCCACCAGCTATGTATTTTGGGCCATCAGGTCTATCTGTTTTGGAGGTACACTGTGATGAGATGGAATATCAGTTCAATCTGCAGATACTTCCTGTGTGAAAACCACAATTAAAGGGTGGTGCTTTGCAGCTTTATAATTTCTTGCAGATTCATGATGCTGAGACAGACTTTGGCCTACAGAGAAAGGCACTGTATACTTAGAATAACAGTAGGGGTGAAGCCAGGGGTCTAGGACATAAGCAGCAGGCATCCATGACTGGAACAGCAAAGCCAAGAGTGATGGGATTGGAAGGAGCAGGTGTTGCACCAAAGAGGCATGTTGCACAAGAAAAAAATGTAGTCTAGAGAAGCACATTCAGTTGGCCATTGCTTGCAGAAGTCGGAGTGCATCTACACTCTGCACTGTCGTATCAGGTGCATACCAAGGCCATATTATGATTAGGTAAAACTAGTAGATGATAAAATGTCTAAGCTTGCTGATTGGATATTTAGAATTGTACGTCCCTTCAAGACAGAAAGTCTAACTGTCTGTGAATGATGGGAGGGTGGTGTGGAGCTTTTTTGCGGCATGAGCCAAAGCTTCACCTCACTACAGCTGGTTTTTAATAAAAGCATCGTGGATCAAGAGCCATTAGTGTCCATCTTTAGTGTCTCCCTGAGACAACTGGGATGGAGCATCAGTCCTCTCAAGCAATGTACAAATGAGCAAAAAATTTTGCAACACAGGTAAGTTTCAGATACTAGCAAAGGCAGGGCAGGACCAGAAACAAAGGCTGAATTAGGAATACGTGAGTCAAGACATGAAGAATTTGTATCACTGGAGGCAGAGGGCACCACAAAGACTTTTGCTGCTGTAGCAAAACTGAGCAAGGCTGAGAAGCTTCCTGTGGCTTCCAGCTGGTCTGCATGATCAGACTGGCCCTAATCCTGCAAGCACCTACAAGGTTAATCCTACAAGTATTTGACAGGTAAACTGGGCTGCCTACTCTATGCGGACAGCAGGAGAGCTGCATTGCAGGAACATTGGTAGTGGAATTATTGCTTCTAGCCCATTTTTCCCAAAACTGTGCCCCCCCCCCCCCGCCATTGCCCTGCCCCTGCTACAACTGCAAATGTAGGGAAACTCATCACAGGCTGCTACTGTTCCCCCAACAACTTTCACAGAGCCAATTTATTCTTTAAGTCAAAAGTGTGCCCTGAGATGATGTCATATACGAGTACAATTCTCATGTGCAGGCCTACATACTGAAAAGGAAGCAGCACTCTAAGGTCATGCACACTGGCTAGACCCACCAACAGCGGCCATGTGCAATTAGTAGATGCAAGGCACGGAGCCTAGCGATGGCCCGGCCTCTTTTTCTTGCGGAACTGCCTCCATGTGACTAAAAGGTAGCTAATCTAATAACACTGGGTTCAGACTTTCTCAGTGCAAGGTCTGAAAGTGGCTCTATCAAATAAATTTTCAATAAAAATCATTGCTTCCATAGGAATGTTCAAGAAGCAGGGCATCTATGGGAACTCCTACAGGACCAAACAGGCAAATCAAAGCAAAATAATCCTCATGGTTCTTACCTTGCAAAACACTTTTTACAATTGTTTCTGTGTGTTCAGCCAGCAGATCAGCTTTACTAATTGCTGCAAGGGAGAGATAACTGGACATGTTTCTGCACAGTTCTTTATTCCCCCTCTGGAGAAATTTCACTGCCACTGGGACAGCCAATGCCATGATGGGCGGTCGATTATAATTCTGTTGGGGAAAACAGAGGCACTCCAAAGACAAGTGTTATTACAAATCACTGCACCAATATTTCCAAGGTTTCCTTCAACATTTCTTTGTAAGAGTAGCTCTCCAACTGATCACATATTCCACAGGGTAATCTGAGATTATTAAATGTTAAATAAAATGTATAAATGCATACATTATGGAATGTCAGAGTGTTAGGATTGCAAGCCTTGAATACTGAGAAGTCAAAAGGTTTTCTGTCACTGAAGCACAGTAATTATTTGTAACAGAGGCCTATTCTGCAGTTTCTTATTGCTGCTTTCTACCAAGGAAGTGGTTATGAACTGCAGGAGTTCACAGTTAATCCTGTTAGTTTATATACCAGACAGGAGGATCATGAATGCAGTTTGTGGTTGGCCAGTTAATGAACAGTCACAGCCTAATCCAGAGCTATTCAGATCAGATGGAGTTAAGCTGGTCAGTTTAGGCAGACAAGATCTTGAAAAGAAGACAGCAATGTAGCTTGAGAAAAGAGGGATGAAATCACTAAAGGTGACAACTGCTAGGAGAGGAAGGTCCAGAAATAATTCTGGCTAGATTGTCAACAGAAGACAGTTAACTCAAGAAGCAGTGAGATATCAGGAGGTGGCAACTGAGGAAGGATCTGCGCTGAAGCCTTTTCCATGATCAAGGAACGGAGCGGTCAGGGAAAACACATTTGCAACTCTTGGGGCACATGCTAATGGATACTATGCAGTTTCTACTGGGCTGCCTCCACATGCAATTACAGGGAAGGTAGGAGGAGTTGGAAAGGTGAAATGAGCAAGGAAATGGCCTTTTAAGGTTCAATAGTTTGGTTTCATTCATTAAATTAGTGCAGGTTTGCTGATCTGAACAAATGGAAGAGTAGAGAGTTCTTCTAAGAGCAAAATAGGAAGCAAGAGAGAACATGGTGTGCTAGCTACTTTCCTCCATATTCCTCGGGATGAAGCCAGTGTAATCAGGATCCCCCTATTCCTGCATCACCCAAAAGCAATTCCCCAAAACATACTGCTCCTCTTCTATGCTTTCCCAAGAGTAAGTGCCATTAAAGTCAGTGCTATTTACTTCTGAGTTAGCACCATTGAAGCTAATGGGCTTCACATCTGAATTTAAATGCATATTGGTATTTCTCTGCTAGATGTTTTTTGGGGCAAGAGAGCAAAGGAGACAATTGGGAAGAGTTGAAAAAACATTGTAAACTTCAGTTTTTCAAAGCATATGGAGGGCTGCAGGGAGACACTGCTGCATTTAGTCTCCAGTTCACTGAGCAAGTCAGAGAGAGAGAGAGAGAGAGAGAGAGAGAGAGAGAGAGAGAGAGAGAGAGGAAAGCAACTGAAGGCTGATTGGCCTCAACTTCTTCAAAGAATTGGTGCCATTTTGTTTAAAACTGATGAAATACTCCCTGTTGTAGCGCCACCTTGCACCCAGTCCCCTGAAGCCACCTCTGCTTCCCACAAAACAGTATTGCGAGTTTAGCACATGGTGAAATGTATAGAAAACAGGCAACTGATGGAAAAAAGGGTATTCTCAGTGGTTGTGCCTTAACTCTGGAATAGGTTCCCCAGAGAGGTGTGGCTGGTGGCATCGCTGCTATCATTTCAGCATCAGGCCAAGACATTTCTCTTCTCCAACTATTTTAACAGTTGATTTTAATGGTAATTTTTATTTTAACTTGACCCTGGTTTATAGTTTTATTTTAGTTTGTTTTATTTATTTAAAATAGTTTTTGACATTTTTATGTAATCTTAATTTGTTTGGTTATTTTTTGTGTAATTGATTCTTTGGGGTTTTTTAGTAGTATTAATGCTAGAATTTATGTTGTTTTAATCATTGGAAGCAGCTCAGGGAGCTTATCTATGAGCTACTGTGGTGGCATACAAAATGGAAATAACTATGATATAACTAGCCTGAAGAAACCAAAGCTAGCTTGGAATAAGCATCCAGCAATACACCAGTGAGTCAGGGTGGATTAAAATGGTAAAGACAAGTAACGAGGGCAAGGACCTATGCCCAGAACACTAGATGGTCAACTAAGTACCATCAAAACAGAAGAAAAAATCTTTCACTTATGATAGTTTGCACCTTAGGCATTTAATGAACACACACACACACACACACTTTCTGGGTCAGTTTCATGCCTTAAGGAGTAGCTTCCTAATCAGTTATTCACTAGCTCTAGTTCCATGCTTTGATGCACTCTTGGATGTGCAATGCATTTTGTTTGTCTAGCTGTTTCCTTCATGCTTTTCTAGCCTTGCAACTTGCTTTCCAAGCTTAATGTGTCAGTCACTGTGAAAATGAGTGCATCACCAGGTATGCATTTGACGTGACATTGCGCCATTGAAATTGGTTCAATAAGAGTGGTGGTGATACAGCTTGATACTGATAGTGATGGCAGCTATGCAGCCAACATCTCCAGCATCTCCACCCTGAGTACTCTATTTCCCCCTTCATAGTGTGCCATAATAGTTACTCTAAGGCCTGACATCAAACAGTTGTGCATTTAGCTAGTGACAGAGCTTGGAAAATTTACACCATAATGGCATCAGAACTGGGGGGAGATCAAATGGGAGGCTATATGCAGTAGCCCAGCATTATCTGGGAGCCAGTGTGGTGTGGTGGTTTAGAGTCTGGACTGGGACTCAGAGGGTCTGGGTTCTAGTCCCCACTCAGCCATGGAGCCAACTGGGTGACTTTGGGCCAGTCACAGACTCTCAAGCCCAACCTACCTCACAGGGTTGTTGTTGTGGGGATAAGATGGAGAAAGAGAGATGATGTAAGCTGCCTTGAGCCCTTTGTAGGAAAAAGGCAGGACATAAATCGCAATATAAATAATAAATAAATAAATATCTGATTGCAGCCAAGTAGGCCAACCAGGACTGGCTGACACAGTGGACCCACCAGAAGATGCTACCTTGGGTCTTCTCAAACAGGGAGATGCTGCCTTGCTTTGGGAAATCCAGCACAATTCTCTCTGAGTTGTGACTAGTACCTAGGGCTTGATAGAACATGAAATGTTGAGGAGCACCTGAGAGTGGTAAGGCAATGTCGTAAGGTACAGCCAACACCAGAAGACTTGAGATAAAAACAAACAGGCCACCTTTTGAGTTAAAATGAAGTACATCAAGAAAGCTTGTGAATCTGGGTGCATTCTGAATCAAAGTAAGGACTGTTAACCACTGGCCATGAAATGTGTTGTCTGTTAAAGCACTGATCTTTCTTTGCTCTTCATGGTCCATTCTTACCTGTAAAATGCAGCTCATAATATCAGATGCTATCTTTGCATGTGGCGTGTCTTCATCTTTTCCGGAAGGTTTCAGATTGTGCTCTAGGCAAGATTCCCAAAGAGCAACAAGTGCTTTCCCATGTTTCTCTATGGATTCTGTCTCCCTGATGGCTGTGGTGATGCGAGTGATACAGATCTCCACAACTGCCTGATCGTTGTCATTGGTTTGGTAGTCCTGATTGAGACCAAATAGTTTAAGCTGCATATGGGACTCAAAAGTCATCAGAATGAACCAAGTAGGGTTAATTCCTTCCCAGTGATCATATAAACTGAGGCTCTAGGTAGAATGCTGAATTTATGTCAGTTTATCATTAAATATATATATATAGAGAGAGGGAGACCAAAGTATTTGTGAGCACTGCTTTTCAAGACTGGGACTATGGATGGATGTACTCCCAACAAAACCTTTAAAGAAGGATACAGCCAGTGCCGTTCTGTGAATTAACGGGCTCCAGCTGGTCCAGATATTACTGAAGTCCTGGATGTAAATATTGTAGAAACAAGCCTGGAAACATGAAGTGTGGAGAAAATCTTCCAACTGGATAGAGAACACTGCCACTCATATAGGAATCCAGCCATTCCTTGGCTGCCAGTGATGGGGGAATTTCCAGTTTGATAGTGGCCCTGCTCTTAACTGATAATTTGAAACCCTAAGTAATCAGAGGGAAACAAATGTCCAGGATAGGAAGGAAGAGTTCCTCTCTGCAGCATTCTGTCTGTTCCATTGTGAACAACGCTGTCGTGATAATTGGAGTCACAAATAATAAAGTCACAAATAATAACGCAAGAAAATAATTTGATTCTTTTATCTCCATAGCTTTGCATTTTAGTACAAAACCTGAACTTAGCACAATCAAAAACTCATTAAAGGTGTTGCCTGGTTTTACTATTATGCTCACCTGCTATTTATCAGTCTTCACTTAGGACAGGACTATGGATATGTGGTTTAACTGCCTTGCTAGATCAGACCAGAAGTCTATCTAGTCCAGAACTCTACCTCCAACTTTGTCCTGATTCTCATGGGAAGTTAACAGAGCATGGCAAGAAAAATCTGTTCTTCCAGTCCATGAGAATTAAAAGCATCCTGTTTCTGAACATGGCAGTTCCATTTTTAGCACCGTGGCTAATAATAATTGACGAACTATTGTCTGTAAATTTATCTGCTCATTAAAAAATTCAGTCATGTTTGTGTCCATCATGCTGTTGTACAACAATGACATTTCGTATAGATTGGCTACACACTGCATAAAAAAGCACTTTGTTTTGCCCAGACTTGTAACTGCCAATCAATCTGCATAGATGGCTCCAAGCTCTGGACTATGTCCACACCATTTATGTTATTCCTGTCTTTTGAATTTTTCCACAAGTTTAAGAAGTCCCAATTCCTCACACATCCCTTTGAAGGCATGGCAGTTTGATAATTGCATTCATTCTTTTGTTCATGATTTCTTGTTTGAGCTGTGGGATGTTTAGGAATACTGATAACTACAATTTTTGAGACTCTGTTGTTATCTGTGGAAAAATACTTACATATTTAAGAGTCTGAATGTGAAAATAATGGAAAGGTGCTTGACTCCAGATATGCAACTCTGATGCCCTCTAGTGGAAACTAACCTGTAAATACTGGTTTTTAATTCTTTAATAGTTTAAATGCTATGTACTACATTAAAATAAGTGTTTGGTGCAGCATAGGAAAAAAATGCACTGGTGTAAACAAACTCTGAATTACCTTAGGTTTACAAAAACCTGACAAAAGTCAGATTTTTGAAAGATGAAATGCACTATTAGAGATAACATTTTCTTGCTTTCAAAAGAAAAGGAATTCAGGTAGGAATCTAGGGAGGGATTTTTGGTGAGTAGCTATTCTTGGAACAGTTATTTACACATAAACTTCTAAGCTGAATGAAGAACTGCTCTTCATTAACATCATTTTGATATCCTTTAATAACAATGAAGATGCACAATATTTTAAAAATACTTCATAGATGAAGAAAGCAATAATGTAATGACATAAAACCAGAATGAAAGAGTTCAGGGCAGAATATAAATACTTCATATTACATAATCAGCCAGTGCATTTTTCAGCTAGAATTTTAGCATACTGTCTGCAGAATTTTCTCTGAAACTAAATTATAGAGTACATAGATCTGACTGAGGGAAAGATTCATATATCAGCCCCTGGACTGTGAAGCATATTTCTTCTTCTGCAATACTTAATGAAACAGGTCAATTCACAGACAGGAACCAATAATCCCACTTCTTTTCAAGTATCTCACCTCAAACATTTTTATGCTACTTTGAAGCCAACAAACGTGCAAATCAATTTTTCTTCCTCCCACTTCAGGCACCGGATGGCTGGTGATTTATTCTTATGATAAATCCTGCAAACCTGCCCATATTTGTCCCCATTTTACAGACAGAAAATTGGGGCTGAAATTGCATATTTTCTGTATGGATATGTGATTGTGTGTTCAGTTTCTGAGTGTTCAGCCCTCTAAAATATTCACATTGTTGAATCTATATCATCCCTTTAATCTAATGAACAAACAGGAAGCATTGGAAATTTACTTACTGGAGATGAGCTAATTATTTTGATTTGCTCAAGAGCTTCTGACAGACATCCTTCTATTTCAGAGTCATCTAAAGAAAACAGGTCTCCTGCACGTGAAAGATCCTTTTGTCCCAAAACAAGTCCAAAGAGATGATGCATAGCTTTCAGTGTAGCAAGTTCTTCAGAGAAAATTAATGAGACACAAATCCATAATCCAGAAGGTGTCCTTTTTCAATGATTTGTAGAAGCTTTATATATATTGAAACTTCTTCTGCCATAATCTGAGAGGAATAGATTAAAAAGAATGTAGATATCCAAATAAATAAGAACAGTGATTACCTTGCAAGCTATTACAGTTTTAGCAGAAAAAAAATCTAGGCTCATACAAAATAGAAAAACAATATTGTATTTTAATATCCTACTGCAAAAGCTATTTGAAATATGCCAAACTGCAATACCATACAAATAGTGCAGCAAAAACGAGAACTATTCACCATCAAGTTTAACAAATATTTTACTGCCTGATCTCTTGTAGGCCAGTACTATTTTTTTTCCATAAGTATGAAGAATTGGACTCTGGCCTACAAAAAATATGCCACAATAGATAAAAGTTTGTCTTTAACATGAGACTATTATTGTTAATATACTAATTTATTTATTGTAGCTTATTTCCTTCAGTTTTGATCCAGGAATGCTTCCAAGTAGACTTTCAAGATGCATTTGTTCTTTCTTATTTATAAAGCTGTATTTATAGGCTAATTTTCACATTACTTTTGAATACATAGAGAAGTAATGGAGCGCTATAAAAGCAGCAAGACACAACATCCCACATGCAGAAAATTGGCATATGAGTAAGGTGAGAAAGCCAACATATCCTATTGGGTGCACTAATTCACTTTATGCAACACATTTTTATATGATGGAGCATTCCAAAATACAACCCCACTCCTGCCTCACACACATTCTGATGTGAAACAGTCTATGTAAGACTCCAATGTGTAACTTTCCTGACCATGTAGATTAGCTCTCCATGAATATGGAACTCAAGGGATGTGGGTGGTCTGCCTTCTCTGCATGCGATGGCAATTCTGGGTGGAGAATCAGGGCAGTAGACCCACTCTGACTTTTTCTCTAAATTTTAAAGATCCTGAACCCTATCCCCAGAACAGGTTTGATACCATAGATAGCTCCTTAAAAGCGCCGACTACAACCGAGAATAGATACAGTTCCCCTTGGCAATGGAGCCACTAGCCTCCTGGACAATTCCCCTAAAGACAAACACCTTGCAGCCAGAATGGCTTTGATTTTCCTTTAAAATGGCCTTGTCCAACCTGGTGCCTTGCACATGCATTGGACTACATCTCCCATCACTCCATCCCATGTGACCAGTGCTGACTGAGGAAGGTGGCACTGCAAGCCCAACATATCTGGAGGCTATCAGCTTGAAAAAAGCTGAGATAGTTTATAGGTATATAAAGTCAAGCTGGCAAGTGAATGTTTTGTATTGATTGTAACCCTACTTATGTGGAATTATTTATTATTGATTGATGTATTACAAGGATTTAATAACTTCCTCTTCTGCCTGAAGGCTGCCAGAGCAGCATACATAATTAAAATGACAATGATAATAAAAGCATTAAGAAAACTAGAACAGTGGAAGTAACTTAAGAACAGAGTAAAACTAAAATATACCAGTTTACATGGAGATAAGTACACGAGGGGGTGCAAAGTTAGAAATAATAGCTCTTATTTCAAGGCATCTCATCATAGTGGGGAAAACTGACTTGGAGACCTGGGTAGCTCTGCAGGTTCCCATAACTGGCATTTTAAAAGCTCTTCCCACTCCTTCCTCTTTTATATGTATTTGATGTTAAACCAGCCTTAGACTCAACTGCTCCTCTGAAGAACGCCTTGAAATAGAGGACTGTCCTTCATAAAGTAAGATCCTAGCCACTCTAAATCAGGTACCTGACAGCATGCCTTGCCCTGCATCAACTTACCTGAATATTAAGACCTCCTTAGAAGCACCTTCTCTGGATTCTCCTATCCTCAGCTGATGGGAGGTGGAAACCATGAAGAGTATCGTTTGATTCTAGTACCCAGTTTATATAAGAACCTAAGAGGAGCCCTGCTGGCTGAGACTGAAGGCTGGCCTAGCCCAGCACCCTGTTTCTCACAGTGGCCAACCAGATGCTCCTGGGAAGTCCAGAAACAGGACACGGGAGTCCTCCAGCAGGTGATTCTTGGAGAAACATTATTTCTGATTGTAGAGCTGAGATATAGACATTATGTTTTGTTATTGTTGACAGTTCTTTCTGCTACACATATGTGCCATTCACTTTAAAGTTATCTAAGTTGGTGGCCATCACTGTATCTTCTTGTACTGAATTCCACTGTTTAGCTACAGTCTTCAAAATGGTCTCCCTAGAAAGACTGTGAGAGATAACTTTCTGGTGGCAAGTTCTGTATTTTTCCTGTAGCTTTTGGCCTGGCTGGTTTATATTCTGTTTTGTGTTACTTCCACTGTTCCTTTTTTCTAAATGCTTTTGTTGTTATTGTTATTTTAATTACATATGTTGTTCTGGGAGCCTTTGAGCTAAAGAGCTGGTTATTAAATTTTTGTAATAAAGTGATCAATAATAAATATTTCCACATAGGAAGAGCTATGGTCAATACAAAACATTTACTTACTGGCCTGATTTTATCGATCTATAGGTTATCTCAGCTTTCCCCAACACAGTGGCCTCCAGATACGTTTGACCAGCATTTCCTTCATCCTCGATCAGCAAATGGGATGGGGAAAATGGGAATTGTAGTCCAACACATCTCTGGGGCATCAGGTTAGGGAAGGCTGGATTATCTTGACAAGGTTTCTCACTGACTTTCCAAAACAAAATGGAAGTTAAAGGATCTGTTCTTCCTGTTTTCATGTTCAGGGTGAGCTATGCAAGAGGTACGCCAATAACTAATACAGCAAAGATAATATAAATGCTCCTTTCACATATTATACAAGGACATTGGAACGAAGGGAAGTAAGGTGGCTTTGCAAACACTCATGAGAAATAGGCAGCACTCATTATAAAACAAAGGTGCTTTAGTACAAAGAGGCTAAAAAGACACTTAAAATGTGCAAATCACTGGCAAGAGGCCAAGACTTGCAACTTTTGCAACAGAAAGTTTATTTTCGGTCACCTCAGGGTGTCACAGGTATTTTAGAAGTCATCAATGCCTGTGTACACCATTCATCCTATAATACATAGGTAATGTGAGAGAATTAGGCTGCAGTAGAATTTCCTTTAGTATTAGAACATAACAGTTAGTAGTTATGAGACTGTATCATCTTGTAAACTTTATTTTACATGGCAAACATTGGGAATACCGGCGCAAGGAGCAGTTATGAAAACATGCTATGTGATCTGTGCATTGATTTGTTTGCTTACTGTACTTTAAACTGACCATTAACTCAAGTTCTTTAGGCAGTTTACATTACAACATAAAATACCACATTACGAGAAACAAAGAAGCAAACAAAAAATAAGATTGGCCTAGAATAAACCCAAGTTGATAAATAGCAGCAAAGTAAAATATAGAAAGTACTCTTCAATGTGCCTGAGAAAATAGACACTTCTTTATCTGATGCCAGAAATATGGTAGCACAGGAGACATTCTGGTGAGAGCATTCCAGTACCACCACTGAAAAAGGCCTTGGTTCTTGTAGCCACCCTCGTCAAGATATTGGAACTCAGATGATCTTAATTCCAAGCAGGTAAATATGAGAGGCAACATTTCTTCGGAAAACTTCTTCCAAAGACAAATATAGCCTGGTTTCGACTTCTCAAGCCACACTTTTCCCCACTAGTTATCAACATAACAACTCTGTGTTGTAGGAACTAGCAGGTATAGAAAAGATCCCGCTCATCAGAAAATTCTAGCTCTACACAAAGCTGAGATGAGCAACTAAGTGGGAAAAAAGACAAAACCAAAACGAGGACTTAAGTGCAGAATACCTGACACATGCTTATCCCTGATGTTACGCCAGCCCTGTAATTTGGAAAATTTGGTCTCATTCCTAGATTTACTCACATGCATGCATGTGCCCCCTCAAAAATGAACAAGGAAAAGCCCATTGCAAGGGACTGGAGTTGCCGAATCAGCAATAACTGATTATTATTTGAAGCATTTTAATGCTGCTATTTGACCCAAACAGCTTCCAGAATTATTAAACATGCTGCTGGACCTGTTTACCCAGACCTTCTCTGAAGAGGCCTTCTGAAATGTGTATGAGTGGAAGCTACCTTGGTAATTGAGCTATGCTGCTTTTATGAACAACTGTTTCAAGACAGGTTGTGTTCTGCATTTACACAACACACAGAGCTAATGTGGCTTTGAAACTATGGTGGCTTAATATGCTTAAGCCAAACCTGGCACACATGCATCCAGGGTGGTTTCTTTGTGGCTACAAAGCCACTTCAGTAAGCCATGACATTTTATAGGATTTTGTAGCCATCCTTGGGCCTGCTCTATCATCCAAATTCAGATATAGCACACCCAGATAAAGCCCAAAGTCTAGAGAAGTGCTTTGCAAGAACTGCAGAATGTCTTGCTGCTTTGGCCAAAGGGCTCTGATGATAGTCAGCCAAAGTCATCAGCTTCTCAGCTACTATGTACTTCTTTCCCAAATGGGGTTCATTGGGTTTCCCTTGGAAGAGGCCCAGTAGAACCTAGTCCGTGATTACAGCAGCAGGTGGTGAGGGGGAGTGTTCTCCTGAGACTCCTCAGGAAGTGGCCCAGGAAAATGTGCCTCAGTTGCTCACTACAGTGTCCTATGAAAGGACACACCTCTCCTCCTGCAAAGTACTTAGCAGGTTATCTGAGTGTGGTGCTTCAGAGTAGAAGCAAAGAAGCTTGAGCTACAACCCCAAGCTGAATAAGTGTGGAATTGTCCATCGGAATAGGACAAGCTGATGCCACGGGCATATCCCTGGACCCTGTTCTAAATGTGACATCTGTACTTTGATTTTATTGGCAAAATATTTAGTAAATTGATCAGAGGGAACCATTAAATTTCCTTCCCCTCCATCCCTGAGTTCAGACATAACCGTCCCTTCACCACGCAAAGCTGAGCTGAAGCAGTAGAAATGGGAAAGTGGGGGGGGGGGGGTTGCATTGACACAGAACAGGTTTTCTTGCCCGTGTCCCCAAAAACCAGAGAGTTGGGTTCCAGTGATGGGAAGGGTGCCAGGAAGTGACTGTCAGTTGCCCAGAGCATTTCCCCATTCTAGGGATCAGCTAGGGCTTCACAAGAACCACCTGATGAGGCAACAGAAAAACTGCAGTTAGAGCCATCAGAAAATGACTAATACCCACCAGTCTCTGAAGGCAGATCATCCTAACCGACCTTCCACCCCTACAGATGCAAGGGGTGCCCTAGGATGTGGACAGGATCCTTGGAGAGGTGAGGCCAACCACTCATGCGCTGGATCCTTGCATTTCCAGGCTCATTCTGGCCACCAGCAGTAAGTCGAGGACTGGCTGAGTGAGAAAAGGCAATGGTGCTTTATGGCGCTTCTGCCTTGCCTAAAGGAGATGGTGATAAGGCTTTTATTTGAATTCTGACTCAGATCATATCCAGCTGCTCTTCAGCATTTCATTCCTAGCCAAGAAATTGGAGCATGAGGTGACTTTTCAGCTTCAGGGATTGCTAGATGAGATTGCTTATCTAGATCTAACACCTTCAGGCCTGGTTATGGAACCAGACTGCTTTCATCACCTTGGGTGGATAATATGCCAGGAACTGGACTGTCCCTACAGGACTGTTGGCAGCACTTAGTACCAGTATCATGGCGTTCTCCAGTAGCATCTGTCTGAGCAGGGAGGTGCTGCCATTTTCCCCTCAATTGTTATGTTTTGGGGGTTTAAAATGAATTGTTTTAATCCATTTTTCCATTTCTACTGCTTCAGTTAAAAAAAAAAAGCTTGAGTGCCATTTTTGGAAGAAGGGTACAAATAAAAGAATAACATAAATAATTCTAAGACCCACAACAAAAGAGTTATTTCAGATTCTTCTGCCTCCAGCTCATGATCATATATTTAATTTGAAATATCAACTAACTTAAATGAACAGCACTTGCTGTGTGACATTTAAATGAGTTACAAAAGCATAACTCTGCTAGAAATGTTTTTCAGGATATATTGGAAAGCATGGATTATCCTGCTGATGAGTGAGGAAATGAGATGTTAACACAGAAGCAAAATCATTCTCTTATCTAGCCTGAGCTTTAGTGACAGAGTGGCATCATGCAGGGGTACACGCAGATGAAGCATTACCTAATGGAGAAGATGGGTCAGGTCCATGTCCATTTTGCATCTGTTCCATACTATGCAATTTTCACATTACCCTGCAACATTATTTAAAACCTGAACAAATAGTCACATACAAATACATATTATGAGCTTATTTTTCACAGCATGTTCATTTATAAATGCATTTTATCTCAGTGCTTGCACTGATCAAAGTAACATACCCTGAAAGATGCAATTCAAAACCTATTTTAGCCCTTGTTTGAGCTGAGAATTGCACTGCAAAATCCACTGAACTGCGAACTATGTTCTAATCTGCCTGTTAGTTTGGGAGGCACGCATCAGTTCAGTTCACATCAGAAAAACTGAATTCCTCAAGCGTGCCTACTATGTAGACACTGCTGCATAATAACTGAGCGGAAAAGTCCTTGTCCACTAACTGGTGTGTGTATGCACCAGCGGAGGGGACTGCAGTGGCAGGGTCTGCAAAGCACATCCTCCCCTGTTAGTGGGGCAAACAGGCAACAGACGTGCATACCAATGACAGCCGTAGCACCTGTGGGACTCTTGTGGTCGCTGCCTGGGTATGTAGCCCGAACTAAATATCCCCAGACAACCACAGATGAATTCTTTTCCCTGTCCTCCTGTTTACTCTGTAATAGTGGGCAGGCACTATGGTTTTCCCCCCTACAGGGGTACTTTGAGATCTTGAAAATATCCAGGGCCCAGGCAGGAAGAGTCAGGAAAGGGGGCAGCAGGAGGTGAAGCACATGTGGCAAAAAGCCCCCCAGTCCAATCTCCCCGAACATCCAGGGCTGCTGTAGCTTTCTTCCAGCAAGTGCCATGCACAGGAGGGGAGCAGAGGCTCTCCCAGAGCACTGGGGTGCCAAATGAAAAATTCAGAGCCCCAGCCCTAGTGGGCTGGTTCCTAACGCCACCTCTGCCCCCTACACGCATAGGGCATTGACTGCGCATGCTTCAGGCTAGACAAACTATGGTGAAAACTATCACAGCAAACTCCTGTAGATACAAAGAATAGGTTAGCAGCAACTGGACAATGTCTACAGCACAAGATTTTGTTTTAATGTCAAGAGTAGCCATGTAGGCCTGGGGCATCTCGGGGCATCATCTAGCAATCTACCATGACAATATTTTAAACTCAATAAACAATAAAGAACAACTCCCTGTATTTTACAGTTTTAACATATTTTGAAAACCAGTTTGTTTGTTTTTCCTGGAACATTATATACTCACACTACAGTAACAGAGAGTAAGCCATCAGACTTCCTACAAGCAGATACCTTGAGTGTAGAATTAAAATTAGTGGCAAATGTACGTTCTTCCACCAAGGTTCTAAGTCAGAACAAATAGGTGGTTTGCATATTATGGCAAGGCCTGCATGTTACTGCCAGGAGAGCCAGTGTGGTGTAGTGGTGAAGAGCACGGAGCTGGGACTCAGGCGATCTGGGTTCCAGTCCCTGCTCAGCCATGGAGCTCACTGGGTGACAGCTGACTTCACAGGTCTGTTGTGGGGATCAGACTGAGTGCAGGAGGAGGAGTATGATATGAGCTGCTCTGAGTTCAGTGTAAAAAAAAAAGGTGGGATGTGAATCAAACAAATAAATATACTATAGCTTAATGGGAGCATCAACCCCAGTCATGGACAGCTTCAGCCTCAGGAAGCAGTGCAGAAGTGACCTGACAGGTGTCCGTATAATTCCAGGAGGAGCGTAGGGCCAGCACAGGATTCACAGCCTGGATGTGCAATGAAGCAGACCTTGGTAACAGAAAGGTTCTAATGCACACTGGCATCAGAGGGCAGCACACATTCTTTTTGGCCTGTTACTGGGCTGGGCATGGAATCCCCTGCAAAGCCAGTTTTCATGCATGTTCTTATAGAGTGGTTGAGGTGCCATAGGCAGCTACAAATAACAAATAGTCAGGCCTATAATCTCGCCTGTCTTCTCCTGCCTGGCTTAGCTGACTCCAAGGCACTAGAGACTGAATAAGTAGTTTGCCCTAGAATGGCATTAACTTATCCCCTTCACTTAGCCTGTGGGGGGGGGGGGAGAGAATGACACACATTCTGTGGACTAATTCTCACCCTCTGTCCATTCACCCTTGTTTTCAATAATCTGCATAGGGCTCCTGCTACAAATATCTGAAGCACAATAGAACATCTTATTTTACTTTTCTATGGAAGTTTAAGGCACTTTTAAATGCTATCATGCTTTCCACATTCATTTTCCTGTGCAGCTTTGATACTGTGCAAATGCCTACATTATTTTTAAAGAAAACAGGCTCCCACAGGGCAGACAGGTTGGCATTTCTATAAATTCTGACAGGCACCATGAACAGGTCAATTCCAATGTACAGTTCTGTAGTCAATGCACTTCAATCCAGGCATGCAAATCGTTGATATAAATCTCAAAATGTACAGCTAAATGCCTTTTCCTGACTGATCCCACTAAAAACATCCAAACTCTGCTTCTCAGCTGAAATGCCATTTTAATTGCAAAACTTTAAGAGTGAAATAGTTTTGCATTGAACCAGCTCCTACTATTCATTTCAATGACAGTTTTAACACCATGTCTTGTCAATTCTAATTATTTAGAGAGCATGCAGAGCACAACAGTGACAAGAAATGCCTCTCTGTATAACAACATGAAGAGCATTTATTATTTTTCCTGCCATAATATGGACACTTGTCATCCACTCCCATTAAAAAACTCACACCAAAGTGTTATCTGCAAATGATTATACAACTTGAATGTAACAAACACAGGATAGCAGTAAAATAAGAATTAGATAATAAACCAAAGCACACTGAGAAGTCTAAATTCTCTGACCTATAGGTCAAATACAGAGTCAAGGAATGAAAAAATATCCTGAAAATAAGTTTAGACTATTGGACGGTATAGAAACAAACACACAGCACTATTCTCATGGCATGAGAATAACTAGGTTCAAAACAGAGGTGCTTTTCCAGAATTGCTGATCTTGCCTTAAAAAGGAATCCCACACAACTATGCACAAATTCAAGCCAACACTTTACCTGATCATGACTCCATAATGATACTCACAGGTGTTTGGGTCTGTTGGAGGGGAGGGGTTGCAGTTACCAAGTGATGAATTTTGAGACGGGGTTGATAGGTAGCTTTGCCTGGTTGTTGCAACAGTCCAACATCCAAAGGCACAACAAGTGGAAAGTTATGGAATCTACTGTTAATGCAGTGAACCTGAAACTGTTAATTACATGGCCAGGAATAAGGAATTTGTGGAATGCAGACTAAAGCAGCCTAAAAGTTACCAAGGGCTTTGTCAGGTGACCAGAAAAAGCCTAAAAGCAGAGTGGCCTTATCTCTGAATGAAAGCCTCTGTTCCAGAGACAAAATCCAAAAAAGAAAAAAAGAAAAAAGAAAAAAAGAAAAGTCTGTTCAACTTCAGCCTGTTGTTTTTAGTGGAGAAAAGAGAGCTCTTTCTCAGTGAAAAACTATCCTCTCCTGGGAAGAGACCCCAAGTGAGTTTGCAAAGGGGTGTGTGTGTTTCTTTGAAAGAGAGCAAATGAATGAAACTACTATGGAGAAGACGTTTTTTCTCCAAAGAATAAAACTGCTCATGAATACAAAGTGGGCCAGGAGCCATCTGTAGACGTCTAGGTCAAATTATCGTAAACACCTCCTCAGTACCTTTGTGCACTTGAATTAGAGTGTTTCATCAAGCATATGCACCAAGAGGGTGTCTACTTGCAGATTTCTAACTGGTTTAATTTTGATTCCTGTGTCAGAGGGTTCCTTGGAACTGTAGTCCTGGGAAGGGAATGGCTTTCTCTAGAAGAGAAGTTTCAGTGCCATCCTCAATTCACAATTTCCAGAATTCTTTGGGAAAAGCTGTGGCAACTAAACAACTCTCAAACCAAAGTAGGTAAGTAGGGTGGGCATTTCCCAAAGCCATTTTCCAGAAGCTTTCCTGCTTGCTCTGGCTATATCAGAACATTGTGCATAGGATTGTAGCCTTAAGATGCTTTTGGTTGTTGTTTTTTTAAACCAGCATGCTACTGACTGAGGCTTGCCAACTTTTGATTTCAAAAATTCTGGTGTCAAATGACATTAATGGATCGTACCTAGGACCATTTAGAGGAAATGGAAAGAGCCTAAAAGGCAGGTAGACAGGACCTCAAACGCACCAGTCAAATCCAGGATTCACCAACAGTCATGCCACTTCCCCTGACTGCTAGGCAGTTTCCTGGCTTTGCAGATATTTGCCTCCATTCGACAAGGTTGAAATGTCATTGAAACATTCAGTTGCTGGCAGTAAAAGGTGCAAGCCAAAATGACCCTACCTCATTTTGTCATCATACCTACTCACCACTGAAATGTGACCCCCCCAAAAAAAACTTCTCCAAGATTTAAAGTGACCTTTGAGCTGCAAGTGGTTCCCTAAACCTGCCCTAAAAGGAGATCCAAGCATTTATAGTAGAAGCTTTCCCCCTGTGATTGGTTGTGGTACGTACCATGTAGTGTAGTTATCTCTTGGGGCCTAGTATGGTGCCAAGGAGCTGAACAAGGAGGGCTATGTGCAGAGCTGGCATCAAGGGCAGCATGATCAGGTACCATACGAAGGCCCACACCCCAGCTATCCCCCACGGAGCACAGTCCCCTGGAACTGTGCCCCCTCTTCACCATGGCAACCTACTTGTTTTCCTGCTTCTCACTCTGGCTGGACGATGGCGGTGGTGGGGAGAAGGAACAGTAGAAGCCACGGCCTGCTCAAGCACACAAGTGGTGGCGAGGGCATGAAAGTGGATGAGGAGCAACAGTAGCAGTGGCAACAGCAGTGAGAACTAGGCTCGGAGGGTGAGAAGACCCACTGAGAGGGTCTTGGCCAAGGGTGCTCATTCGGCTAGCCCTGGTTTTGTGGGAAAGCAATCCTCCAGGCCACTGCTGTGGCTACTACCAAGGTGCTATGATGCTCTACCACCAGCTAGCCCACTCAGTTCAACAGAACCTGTTGGGCAGCAGGCTATGAAAGAAGCGCCCCGTACAGGGTATCTCTCAGCTGTGTGCAAAAGGGTGAGCTTGGGCCAAACCCAGCAACCTGGGTTCTTAATCCACATGCATGGACTTCACAGGACAGCCTGAGGATTTTCGGGACACAAGTGCACTCCTCCCCCCTTAAAGGGGGTGGTGCTTGGGAGTGCTCAAGTCAACTTTTGTCACTAGAGTGCCACGTAGCTACTGTGGCATGGAGAGCTTTCCACTGGCTAAGGATCCTTTCTGCATAGGAATGATTTGCCTGCAGGTATCCATACCCCAACAGCCTCCAAATAAAAGCTCTGGGATGGGTGTAAGAATGTCTGCAAGTTGCAAATATGGCTGTGGGGCTGTTAATTGAGACTGGGTAATAGACAAAAAAATAATAAAATCAGCCAGTTAAAACTTCTAGCTTTTCCACACAGAAATCTGGCAACCCACCCAGAATTTAAATATAAGCAAAAACCAAAAAGCCACAAAACACTTGATGCACTATTAAACAGTTGTCAGTCAATAATACAATTTCCAACAGTAACAGGCAGCATTACAAACCAATGAGTAAGCTCTTTGACGTGAGAAGCCATGATGAAAGCTTCCTGCTGTAGGTTGGCTGTGTTGCCCAGGCCCAGTTCCAGAGTTCCTGTGTGGTTTTCTGAAACTACAGAGCAGATCAATGATCTGATCTAAGGTTTCCACATTTCACCATGGCTTTTCCAGTTGTATGGACTGGGGATTGCCATTTTACCATTGTTGGTAATGGGAACACCATAGAGACCCCGGGCAAGAACCACCACAGGAATAGCCAATTCTAGCCTTCAATTTCTAGTACTATCAGTTCCCTAGTAACAGATGCATTGTAGCTTGCTTTATTTCCATTCTCAAAGCAATGTTTCTGACTCCCTGATTACTTTTGCGAACAGCAGTGCAAAGTTACACAGAAGGAAAAAGCGGGGAATCTCAATGCTTATTTTAACTTAATAAAAATCCCTGTAGAGGATGCAGCAGCTGGGAAGGGCTGCAGACATAAAGGTACACTTGAGAGGCAGAACCTGTTTCAGGACTGCAGGAAACCAGTCAGGTGACTCATAGGCAAGAATAGGGCAAGGCCATGGTATTTTGCTCACAAGGGCTGTCAAGATGGGGCAGGGAGTATGGAAATAGTGCTGTCCATGTAACCATGTGATCATCTGACTGATCAGTTTGGACAAAAATCTGATTAATGGAGACAGCATGGGGTTGCTTGCCATGTTGTGGGTTAGAGTGGATATATCGGCCAATAGATTGTAGCCAATATAAGTCTAACTTAAGTCCCTTCATTTCAATGGGTCCGCTCTAAGCAGTATTTAATATCTCATCAGAACAAAAATGGAGATGTTAAAAGCCAAGGCACATTTAAAGGTCTTTGCCTTCCATCTTAAATGTAGGTACTAGTTGAGCTGGTGAAAGGGTTCCACAGAGCCTTTGCTACCACCCCCCTCTCTCCAGATGGCAGAGACACTCGAAGGACGGCCTTGGAGGAAAAGCTCAGTGCAGCCTTCTCCATGCAGCTTGGTACCCTCTAGAAGTTCAGGACTACACATTCCCCACCAGTGTTGGTACAGCTCAGGTCAGGATCAGGCAACCAGTTTCAGGTGGGGAGCTGAATTGTCTCCCACTGGGCTCATGGGGGCAATGCATGCCATGCAAACACTGTGCATCACTTCTCCCGGTGCCTGTCTGGACTCCAGCTCCATCTGGTGTACGTTGTCTTCATACTGCATGAAAAGATTTGGCTGGGGAAAGCAGCTGCTGCTCCTGGTGCTGGCTGAGATCCCACTGCCTACACCCCTGCCATTGCCTCCAGTCACATGACAAGACTTGTCCCAGGAATCCAAAGAAGTTCTGTGGGGTGGGAAGGGAATTTCCATGTGCCAGAGGTTTCTCTCCCATGCTGTGGTCCAAAATACGTGGAATACACCCAAGTCAAAGTGGGAGAATAGGGCTTTAAAAGTGAGCAACAGCACTTTGCATAGTGCTTGAAAAGGGAGTAGGCCAGTAATTTTAAGTAGTGACCTAGTGGCTGTGTTTTGAACAAATGCAAACAGAACTTTCCCCATTAACAGGCCTTTCCCATCTTCTCTTCCTCACTAAAGACCTCTGCACATGCTGAAGTCATTCTTGAGAGTAGGGGAGTATTCCACAACTCAGTATCAACAAGATGTTGGGTTACCGCTCCCATGATCCTTCACCATTGACCATAGTGATGGGAGTTGGGGAGAAAGGCATTCTGGTTGTGCACTGCTTTATTTTAATTTGTGCATTTTATACAATTTATTTTGCCTTTCAAACCCAATGCTTCCATTGATTATTTCATTATATTTTGGGTCTTTTTTGAAATATTTGCAAGCATCCTTACCAGCAAATTGAGCAAACTGTATACATGCTCTGATCTACTCAATCTTAGAAGGAATGATTGCAAGAACTAATTTTTAGGTCTTTGTCCATAAAGGCAACAACAACAACAAACAATAAATATTTCATGAAATACTTTTGGTCTGAAGGCAGGGCTATTGCCCATATAAATTAACTAAGGAAAAAATTATTTCCAGATAGTGGAATGAAGCACAACACAATAGAGTCTTACTTAATAAATTATTTTATCTGATGGTGAATACAGGTATTATAATCTACATTCAGGAATACATTTGAATACAAGAATGGATAAATCTGTCAATTTCCTTAGTTTCTATTTTTTCCAGTTGTAACCTCAGTTCACCCTGAACTTTGAGGGCTTTTTAAAAGTTTGCAAGCAAATATATAAGCATTTCTGTTATTTTTCCTCATGTATGCATTTTTGTACACTTTCTGGATAAACAGTTATGCACACAATTTTCTTAATATAGTGCATTTTTAAAATTTCAAAGTGCTTATACTTTTTCCTCAAGCATACATTTTATATACATTTGATTGCAGAACCTCATTGCAAAATTTGGAGAAATGTAAATTTCAAAGAGTAACTAGATTTCTGTTTGCATAATGATTTGAAAGTGATGCATTAAGTAAAATTAATTTACAATGCAAACTGAATGAATTTCTCCCCCACTCCTATGTCACAAGCCACTTATGTTGATGTTGAATACTCTGCTTAAAAGCCAGTTTAAATCAATTAACCTATACTGGCTTATATCCATACTTTCCCTCCAACTTTTGGCAAATCACAGCTTTGACAGTTTTAAGCTCATTTTCTCATTCTGAATAATAGAAAGTATTTTCCTCTTTGCTCTCTTTAGTTAGAATGGATTTATCATCTATCAGCTAGATCAATAGTGGTCACATACTTTGGAAATACATGGGGGGCTAAATTTTCACAGTATCAGAGGATGTTTTTAGTTGTTGTAGAATTAATAGAATCTCCTTAGTAACTTTTCAACAGTGTTCACCTTTTGTTTTCCAGTGAAACAAAAGGATTAAAGATTATTTTGAAATAGCATCTTTTTCACAAAGCATGTATGGTCTACTGCAGTTCCCATGGGATCAGACGCATACATTGACACTCTTCCCACAAAACAGCCATTGTTTCTGCCATGCCTCTCCGTCTCTTTCCAGGCATCTGCCCTTCATTTTAATGCAAAAGCCCATGGATGGCATGACCAAGCAAAGATGCCTATTGCAATCAAATGTTTGAGGAAGTTATTAAACAGCATTGCAAAGCAGATAAATTCTGCACTTGTAAATTCACATCTGAGTTCATACATCGCACCGCAGCTGTGCAATTCTATGCATGTCTACTCAAAAGTAAGGCTGATCGCATTGGGATTTACTTCCAGCTAAATATACAGTACATAATATTGTATATATGTGGTTTTCTATATTGATAACATCAAATTCTTCCAAGGTGCCTGTGTGTCCTACTTTACAGAGGCCTGTCCTGTCTTTGAAAGGGTATCTAGTCCAAATCTGGTTTAAAGAAAAATACCCGTAAGAAGGGAATTGGCTGTGCAGGTGCAAACTGTTGACAGGCAACTGAAGTTACCTGTTCACAATCCCCCTCACTATGATGTGATAGAACAGATTGATAAATAATCACTATGATTTAAATAGCAATTTGCACCTATACTTATAGGCCACCACACTCTTCTCTCAAACCATTTCTAAAATGGAAAATCTGAGTAGATTCCTTACTGTAGTCTGAAGAAAAAAAATAAAGGTAGTAGTCCTAGGATGGTCCTATTAAAATATACTGTAGTTGTAAAATATATATTCCTTATTTGTGATGAATATTTATATTAGTGCAGATGGCTAGATCCCAAAAGTGACATGGGAATTTTATTTATCAATTTATAGCCTGCCTTTTTCCTACAAAGGGCTCAAGGCAGCTTACATCATTCTCCTCCTCCATCTTATCCCCACAACAACCCTGTGAGGTTGCTTTGAGTCCCCGCTTCCACATGTAGCCCTTTCCCTTTCCATGCCACTCCCAGGTGTCTACCAAAATTTGAGGCACCTTCAAGAGCAGTTTTTTGACACAGCAGGTGCCTATGTCTGAAAAGGAAATTCTACAGTATCTTTACATCTTGACCTAGCTTAGCACTGAGGTCTGGCTTCTACAGTGGCCAACTCTGAAGGCTGCTTGCTTCCATAGGAACCTTCCTGTATGGCATACTGCATTTGTTAGGAGACCTTACTCCATGTCTCACTTGCTGCTGACCAGAGAGTAGGGCAAAGCATTTTAGCTATGTTGAAAATTATGGAACATTCTCTTCCTGGACAATCTTTTCTGAAGAGTTTTTTAGTAAATGCTAGAAACATTTCGGCTTCACCAGGACTTTGCTCCAAGATGAGTTTCATTCCCTTGTTGAGAAGTCTTTTTGTTCTTAATTTTAGTTTTCTGATGTTTGGTTAGTGCATGTTTAGTCTTAGTATTTGCTTTTAATTATTGTAAACTCTTTTGAGCAAGATCACAAAATTTAAATGTTTGCTTTCAAAAATACTGGACTCCACAGAGAGGTGTGGGCAGAATGATGGAACCACTATGGAACTTGACAGATTAGAAGCTCAACATAGCTAATATAGATTTTACAACCCTTGCAGCCTGTGATATTGGTTACATGACAAAAAAATAATTTTACTGGTTGGGCCAATAAAAAATATTGGCTGTTTGGTCAGCCTACCTTTTTCAGTTTCCAGTGGCATTTCAGTAGTAGGAAAGTACAACTTCACAGGAATAAAAAGGACTCATCCAGTCCACTTTCCTGTTATAATTCCAGCTTTGTAACCCTAATCAATTATAAACTTCTCTGTTAAATGAAAGCAATATATCAGAGTTGAAAGGGACCATGATACTTCGTACATTTTTGTTTTGAAGTGCTTCTATCTTACGTTAATTCTTCTATAATGCATTGGGAGTTACTGCAGTACTGCCAAACTACAGGTGAATTACGCTGCACTCCTAGGCATACTTTCCTGGAAGCAAGTCTAACTGAACTCAATGTAACTTGGTTTTGATTAGATGCATCAAGGGAAGTATTGTTCTGCAAGTCTGCAGTCTTCTGTACACCACTCTAGGAATACACCCCATCGATCACAGTAGGGTTTACTTCTGCATAAGCATGCATAGAATACTGTTTAGATATTATTTCTTCCCATAATATTTAGGGCATTCCTGCTTGGGTGCGTCAAAACTATTTTATGCATGTTACGGTCATATTGCAAAACTTGATCGCTGCTCAGACAAGGAGACAAGCAGGCAGACTTGTATGAAATCTCAGAGAAGCCTGAATGCAGAAGAATCTGATCATTCAACTTTTAAAAAATCAAAATCAATTGACTGTGACCCTCAGAACCCACTCTGAATACAACAAAGCATTCTCTCAAGTTCTTTCTCAGAAACAGTTGACTGGACGTCTGTTAAAGTTGTGCAATGAGATATTTTTGTCCTCCTAAATGGCAGTTGTTCCCAAATTAAAGCTGCCATGGTAGGGCACTTACTTGGAAACAAAAAGGTGGTGAGAGATAAGTACAATGACCTAGAGCCTTGAAGAGAAATTAAGAGCATTGAAACATACATTCACCTACATACAGGGAAGCACCAACATACAGATTCTGCCTTTGCTTTCAGTAGCATGTCAAACTAATTTACACCTCAGAGAAAATAGTAATTACACAGTGTTGCAAATCCACCTACAGACATCTGCAACACATCCACATCCGATGCCATCTCCCAAACCACGACAACTGTAAGGCTACATTTTATGCGGCTTCAACATCCAACTTTGGTGTTTTGACACACAGCCATTCTCCCCCATGCATGCAATTAATGATTCATTGCTGAAAAAGCGAATATGAATGCAAATTGGTTGAAGTTGAGCGTTAGTCATTACCTCACAGACAGGGAGGAAGGGAAACCCCTCTGAAAAGCATTAATAATTGAAGACAAAATAGTCGGCCTTTGGAGAAAGTCGGATAAAATCCATTACAACTGTCAGAGTCCCCCTGCCAACCCCCTGCCTCTGGTATGTGAGGCTGCTTGGCTCACCGCTTTGCCTTGTCAAACCGACCGTACAGTCTATTCAGTTACCCTGGAGTTGTCATGTGGAATCAAGCAAACAAATATCTTCTCTCTATTTCCCCCTAACTCGGCCACTCAAAAACCAGATTAATTGGTTGCAAAACCTGTGGCCTGAGTGGCGGGGGCGGAGCGGGGGGAAAGAATGACACTGATTTGCAAATTCGAATCACGATGGACGTAATAGATTTTTAGCATGGTATAGTGTAGATTTAAAAAAAAAAAAAGTTTTCTGAAAGGGGATGAGTGGTTCTCTATTCAGTTAATGAATAAACTGCTAAATGTACCAAAGAGCATTTAGAAGTTAATATATGGCATAGAGCCTCTTATCAGGAAGAGAAAAGTTAGGAATGGTTTTGGGAAGAAGGTAGAAGAGTCACAAAAATTACTAACCAGTGGCACCAGATCCTCATTTATAACTAAAAAAAATATTAAATGGCTTTAGGGAAACACTGCACAGGACAACCTGCAATGCAGCTGGCTCCAGAAGGTAAAAGATTAGAGTATAGAAGATGATCAAAGGCAGCATGGGAATATACAGGTCAGAGACAGTATATGTGCTCCCTTTTCAAGGTTAAAGTGTCCACTGTGTGTCCCACCTTGAGTATTTCTATGCAATTGCAAAAATGCATAAAAGAGAACAACACCCACATACAGATTTGCTTAATATTTACCTAAGCTCATGTGGTTATATACATACATGGAGGGAGGCAAATGCAGAAATCTTTGCTATATTTTAAAATATAGTACAACACAGTCCAAAAAAACCTGTGCACCTGTGTAGTCTGCTATTCACGTACTGCTAATGGGCAACTGATCCTAAAAGCAGCCATGCTGGGTCTTATCAAGTGTCCATCTGGTCCAGTATTTTGTTCACGCAGTGGCCAGCCAGCCGCCCAAAGGATCCCACAAGCAGGACCTGAGTGCATCAGCACCCTTGAGCACAATGCATGTCCCCAGGCATACTTCCTCCGATCACAGAGGTAGCTTAAAGCCATCAAGATAAATACTCACTGCTAGCCTTCTCTTCCATGAATTGGTACAATTCCCTTTTAAAGCCACCCAAATTAGTGGACATCCCTGCATCTTGTAGAAGTGAAATCAATTGTTGATGCACTACTTGAAGAAGTCCTTCCTTTGAGGTGTTCTGAAGCTTCCACCAGTCAGCTTCATGGGATGAACCATGCATCCTAATATTATGGGAAGAAGAAGGAAAAGTCTCTGTCTGCACCTTTTCCACATAATAATTTTGAGCACCTTTATTGTGTGTCCCTTTACTTGCCTTGCTTCTGAAGTTAAACAGTAAAAATAGCTCCACCCTCTTGATCATTACCCCCTTTCCCCATTTTTCTAAATCTACAATATTCTTTTTTTTAAGGCAGAATGACCTAAAAAAGTTGTACACAGCATTCTATGTGTGGTTACACCATAGATTTGTATAAGGGAGTAGGATACTGGCAGTTTTATTTTCAATGGCTTTTCAAATTACGCCTAACATGGAGTTAGCCTGTTTCATAGCAGCTGGGCCCTGGGTTGACATTTTTAGTGAGCTGTTCACAACAGTCCAAAGATCTATTTCTTGGACTGTAACTTAAGGTGCAAGTGGGGTACGGTAGGGAATGGGATTCTTTGAAGCCCCAAAACTGAGATCCTATGACCTTGGTTCTGGGACTCAGAGGGCTAAAACCTCCCCTCAAGGCCAACATGGAAAAAACCATGCAGGCTGCACCTCTGAAGGAACAAATGTGACCTGAAGAGGGAGGAAAGGACATGTTTAAAGTGGGGAGGTGGCTTGGGCCATCCCCATATATCAGTTTCTCAGTGACCTAGCCTCCTCCTCTCCTCTGCCCTTTTTGAGGGCCAAAAAATGGCAAGCAAGTAAAATGCTTGGGCAAGGCACAGGAGCCTGCATCGAGGGAGGGGACCATTGGATTGTGCCCTTGGACAATGTCACATTGAGTTTAGCCTTTTGACTGTATTTAGGGCATGGATCAGTAGGATATGTAAGCACTTAACAGTTCAGTTGAAAGAAATGCCTCTTAAAGGTGCTTAACACTGGTGGGATGGTGTCAATTTAGACTAAATAGAGACACCATCACTTGGCCCCATTTTTGTACAGTATCTCTTGTTTTTACTGTTCAGGAATTACAATACATGCTAGCAGGCAAATTATGATAATTACTTGGTCCATTGCATCCCCTGCCTGAACAGCTAAGCAAAATGAGTGAACAAAATGAGCAAACATTAATGCATTAATCCATGTTGTTGATCTGTTCAATATTGAGAATATTCAAATTCTGAAACATTTCCTTATATCCAGATGGATTAGGACTAATAAATCAGTCATGGTGTGCATTTCAGTAAAGTTTGGACATAACAAAATATTTGCATATTTGTTTTATGATGGATTTGCAATTGCTCATGAATAAAGAAACTAGTTAAATGAAACAAAGATAATGAAGCTGGGAAAAGTGTGTAGGGGCAGGGCAATCACCAAGAACATAAACCTCTGCACGTTTAGACAGAAGAAAGGACTATAATTCCAGGACTTTGTGTCTAGACTTGCATAGGAGCGTGCCTTCAAAAGATCAAAGAGCCAGAGCCCACAGGGATGAACAGCCAGCCCATGTTTATCAGCAGAATGCTAGCATTATCTGCCTCCCCACTGCGCTTCTCAAAATTCCTTGTCCCTCTGAGCATACCTGTAATCGCTCATATTGAACTAGTGCAAGGTCTGCTATGGAATGTCATTAAAGGAGGAGAATGATAAAGCCACTTTAAGTTCTTTGAAAAAAGAAAATGTGGGATATAAATCTAACAAATAAATAAACCTTCAGGTCCAGGAATTTCTGGATGAGATGGTTTATCTAGATTTACTTCAAAGTCACTTCAGGCTTGGTTGTGGTGCAGATAGTGCTTTGGTCATCTTGGTGGATGAGCTACCCTGGAAATCAGACAGGTGGCATATGTCCCTGGATGTATTCAGGGACCTTTCCGCAGCTTTCAGTACAGTTGACTGCTAACACTGAGGCATCTGAAATGGGACTGGGGGCACTTTTACATGGAGGCTCTGTGTGAACCTGCCCAGTTCTTAAGATCTTTTGGAGAGGCTCTTCTTTCAAGATCCCTGCCTTCTGGGGTATGTTTGGTGGCTACCCAAGGTAAGGACTTAATGGCTGCTTCCAGGCTGTAGAACTCCTTCTCAAGGGAAGCCATGTTTGCTTCTTTTCGGTTGTTCTTCTGCCAGCAAGTAAAGGCCACTTTAAGAAGTTCTTTGCCCTGTCATTGGGCCTTTAGGTTGGGTTCTATTTTAATATTTAAGTTCTCTTCTCCACTGTAGTTACAAATTTATTTGATTATAGTGTATCATTTAAATCCATTATAGTTGTACCTATAAGCTGCCTTGAGTTCCATTTATTGATAGAAAGGTAGGGTACAAATAAATAAGATTTTAGAAGACCATTTATCACATAAGACAGGAAAAGGCTGTTTCAGGGTTTCTAGAGGATCTTGATGAACAAAACAAGCCATGAGTACAATTCAGTACTACTGCTGTGATTTTGCTGGGGGTGGGAGGGAGGGCACAAACACAACAGGAAGTAGCACTCCCTAAAGTACCCTGGAAATGAGTGGAAACGTTGAGTGAGGGCTATCGTGCTGCCTGAACCAGGTCATTTATCTTTTTATGCTTATAAAAGCCCTCTGAGATAAGTCAGAAATATCTCGATATTGCAAAGAAAGCATAGGCATAGTAGAGTCTGGCCAAAGGTAAATAGTGAGTTCAAAGTAGAGATGAAATGCAAACCAGGGACTTAGCTGCTATGTTCTATCACCTCTTATAAAGTGGCTTGTTTTGGTTTATGGTGTACTATTAGAAATTCAGTACAAAACAGTTGTTTTTAAAGGCTATCCTTCCCTTCAGCATATTGCTGGAAGAGGACATTTTATGGAAAAACTATATGCAAATAGTTACAGGGATAACCATTTGGCTCAGTTAATTGATAGAATGGGAGAAGCTATAGTCCAGAGATAGAATCCATGCTTTGTCTCAGGCTCTCAGTGATAAATGTGCACACTGAGCATCAGGATGATTTCTTCTAGACAAGCAGATGCTATCTAGGAGGCATAATTGCTCTAAGGATTGAGAAGCTTCTTCAGATTTCTAGACCAAAGGTCAGAAATGAGCTCCAGCCCTGGAGCTGTCATGGGAAAAGCCACATGGCCTGCTACTCTAAGGGTTGTTAAGGGTTTCACCTTGGAGAAAGGGTGAAGGGGGCATTCCAGGATGGGGAGGAAAGGAGATTTGGTTTTCCAGGCTACTCCAATCTCCTTTTCTCCCTGACTGAAGTCCCATAGCTAGGCAGCTACAATTAACTGTCTTGCAGGACAGGAGGAGTGGGAGGGCAAAGATTCTATCTACACTTCTCTTGCCCTGCATAAGAGGCCAGGAATCCTCTAAGTTAGGAGGCTTATGGGCATCCTCATTGGACTGTGGTCTCAAAATAAGTTAAACAAGGCACCCTGAGAGGAGGAGACATAGTATACGGGTGGGATATATAAATTTGCTAAAGCCCCTTTATTCAGTAAACTAGCACTAGTTACCCCTCATAAATATTTTCAGACATTTTTCCATGGGCAGATGTCCATTTTGTAAAAGACTATCCATCTATCTAAATCTATTTATCTTATTTCTTGATTTCTGACTTCACTTGAAGGCAGTTGAGAATGTACAATATTGATTTACAATAAACTATAAATAAAAAAGATACTTTTAAAAGACCTACCTGCAGTCTGAAGTGGTACAATTCAGAACTTCACCATCTGACTCTGGGTAAAACAACAATCCAGCTCCGACTCATCTGGATGCACAGATAAATAAAGAACATTTTTTCAGTGTGAATGTGGCAGAGCCTAGTGGTGCTGATGTTACAATTGTAAGGGTATCATTACATTAGCTATTGGCATTTCTCATCATAGTCATACAAATACAACAATTGATGATCATGGACAGGCTACAATGTAAGCAATCACCTAGCTGGAAGGCCAAGTTTCATATTTTAATTATCAGCCTGCATGGACTGCTAATTGAACTGCATATTTTATTGGCTAGGAGAAATGTCTTTTATGTTGCTGTTGTTACCAAACCAGGGAGCTTTGCTAATTATAATTGAGTTGCCTACTTAGAGCACTCTGCTAATTGAAGTGAACTGTAGCATAACTCAGCCATTGAGCTCCTAGGTGCTGCATTGACCTCAGTGAAGTATAAGAAGTGGGTGAGTTGTGTCATTTGAGATGCATACTTGAGCAGTTCAGCTACATTCTTCATAAAGGGCAATTGCCTACTTACACTGAGGACTACCTGCCTTGAACAAATTCTGCCAAGTACATCTAAGGTAAGTATTACAGTTTAATTCAATGTTAAGGGAAGACTACTTGTGCTGCATAACTAATACATGCTGATCTTTAGTGCAGGCACTCCATATATCAGAGCAATCCTTCATGCAAAACTATTCATGCAACAGCTGGCAGAGCCTATGCATTGCATGCACAAGGTCCAAGATTTAAACCCTGGCATTCCAGATAAGACCACAATCCTATGCATGTTTAGGCACAAAAAAGACCCTGTAGCCAGAAGAGCCAAAGGTGAGAGTTGTAGAAGGCCACAAGTTGCCCACACTGCTGTAGGGCATCAAGGTATTTTCCAATGCAAACAGAAGTGTTTGTACACAAGGTCATATAATTGGATGGAAAAGCTTTTCAGAAAACCCACATCACCAACTCCAAGTAGGACTAAGATTGGACACAGCTTCAGGTTTTAGTCAAAAGGATTGACTAGTGATGAGCTGAAATAGCAAAATATTTACTGTTACTCTTTTATAGAAAACCCATCTTCTTGTATATAACTTTTAAAAATATCTTAAGCAGCCTTTTAAGTATTACCACTTACAAGTGTCCTCCTGAATTCTTAGCAGGATCCAAATGTTTGTAAGTGGACTTACACAGATCTGTGCCTGAATGTTCAGAAGTTAACAAAAGACAACATCAGAAACAAATCTCAGGTCTTGAGGCACCTCCATGGAGGTACTGGGCTTAACTCTTACCATTAATCAAGAAGGGACTAAGGTTGTGGCTTTATATTCCTCATACCAAGCTCTCCCACAAGCAGTAGATGGCCACAAGGAATGGGAGAACTTTGGATCCCATATTGTCATTCCACTCCTCTGCTATCTATATCCTCTGTCTCATGACTCTGCTATTCAATAAAAACCCTGTTAGTTTAATATTATCTCCCAAGAAAGAGATAGTGTATCATTTTAAAATAACTTACTAGTAAGCACTCAAACAGAAATAAGACTCACTAAACTTCTACAATCTATTGTAGAGAATCAATTTTTTTCCTCATAAGGTTAAAAAAAATTAAACCAATAATGTCTATTATATAAGTCAACTGATGGTCCTTTGTGTTCACAATATAGCTTGGTAGTTCTGTCCCCAAGGTTTGAATTTATCAAGTACCCAAGCATACACATTGCATAAAAATTGAGAAACAGAAAATTGAGCATTGGCCTTTCAGGCCCAACTCAGTAGTAAAAACGATTGAATTCTGCTGTCAAGTACATTAGGGAGAAAGATGGCAAAATGGAGATAAATCAGATTAACACTTTAAAAGATAAATGGTATTCCAGCCAAGTTTAATCTTACTTTTGAAATGTGCAAACTCATCATAAGCCTTTACTGTACATCAAAAGCATAGCATAGTGCCTTGGAACTTACTATAATATGCTTATAATTCTGGAATTTTTGAAGCTATGGAGACAATTTTCTAGAAATGGGAGGTGACATTCCAAATTGTCCAGCTAGTAGCCTCAAAAGTAATCCCTTTCTCCATCTTGCATTTTCTACACTTTGATCTCAATACTGAAAGTAATCAATCTACTAATATTAACTTAGCAAGATTTGTAAGGGGATTGTATAATCATGGAGGCACACCTTCTCAGAACAATCCTGACTGGTAGTTACTATGTTTTATTTGTAACTTCTATGTTCAGAGGCAGTATGTCTCTGAGGAGCACTTCTAAAGGACCATCAGCTGAAGCGGGTTACTGCTTTTATGCTCTGCCTGCATGCTTTCCAGAAGACTTCTCACTGTAAGTAACAGATTTTTGAACAAGATAGACCAGTCCCAAAGTCTACACTGAGGGTGGATAGTGCATGGCCCTCCAGATGTTTTGGCCTGCAACTCCCATCAGCTCTCACCACTGGCTATGTTGCCTAAAGCTTATGGGAGCTATACAACAAAACAACTGGAGGGTCACAAATTGCCCATTCCTGGTTTATCCCTTACTACTTCATATTCTTTTGTCTTGGGCATGTATTAGCCCTGCTGACTCCCCAGGGTTCCCCTGTTGGAACTTTGATTTATGGTTGGATTCTGTTTGATGAGCTACCTGGGATGGTGTATATTCAAGTCTCAGATCACTTCCACACCAGACTTTCCACAAAAAGGAACTAATCTGTTGAATCTTTAAATATACTTTCTCCGTATAAGACAATTCTAACACAACATTTAGTATTAGGAGGAGTAAACACAGGCTGGAGACAGTTTAGAAGTTCAAAGCAACTTTATTAATGCTCCTCCACACATCCAAGAAGGCTATCTAACATTGTTAAATGTTAAAAACCCCTAAAGCTTGCCGCAAGCAAAGGCATGAGTTATGGTTACTTGCTTCCCTCAGGAAAAGGTGGACATTGCTTGTTTCAGAGGAAGAGGAAGGAGAATAAGAGATTGAAACTAGTCAAAGAGGGCAACACGGGGAAGAACTAGACACAGGGCTGATTAACACATTCTCTATCGCCACCCAGTGACTGGAAACATACATAGTTCTTCCTATGATCCAACATGATGTGCAATATTAGCCTCTGCAGCTGGCAGGCTGAACTAGGAAAGACTGGAATGTATTCTAGATATCACTCTTAACCTTGTCTTATGGACAAAGTAATACATTCAATCTTAGGGTACTACAGAAGGAACCACTAACACCCAGGGAATGGGGGACATATTTGGCTTTAGACTTGTATGACACAACTTGGAACTATAAAATGGGAAATTAAAGCTTCAGTCTGAGATTTTTGTAATTGTTACCTGTTGTTATCCTTTCCTTAACTCCAGAAATCAGTTCCATACTCTAATTACAAGCAGCATCCTGTTAAAATACTTCTTAAAATATTAAAAAGTATTCAGATTACTTCATTCCTTTTTGAAGAATAAAGGAAATAATTATCCCTTGTCAGTCATATGTACACCATGTTGCATTACCAACTGAATTGGACTTCTAGCCCTTTCACTGAATCATGTTTGCATTGGACTTCAAAAAGCCATGGAGCACAAGTGCCCCTTCCATTGCTGGGCCTTCCCATCTTACATTGTAATAGCACCTATCCGCTCTTCACACATGCACGTGTTTTTTTATTTATTTTATTAGAACATTTCTATGCCGCCCCTTGCCGAAGCCTTGAAGACAACATGTTACAGTTCAGGTGAAGTGAGCCCTAACCCACAAAAACTTATCAATAAATAAAAATAATCCTTTCAGTTGAAGAATGGGGTAGAAACACTTTCAATAAATAAATGTATTTGTTAGTTTCTCAGGTACTGCATTCGTCTTCGCTGCAACAGGCCGACATCAGTACTGCTTTGCAATTCTCATTGTGCCACTTTGTTAACAGATAAGTCATCAGGCGCACACAGACATAGAAGAGTTATTATTCTGTGGTTTTCATAACACATCAAAGTGCCAGTAAGTTGATCATTTTGATTAATGAAACATTAATTACATGTAGAAAATGAACCAAGCTGAGAGATTTAGAAGAATCAAGAGCACAGTCAGTAAGATTGCACCCAAATGGTTGTGGCAACAGGTGAACATGCTGACCACTGGCCCTGGCTTGATCTCTTCTGTTCAAGATTCACTTTGTGCAGTGCCCAGGGCGCGCGCGCGCGCGCGCGTGTGTGTTTGTGTGTGTGTGTGTGTGTGTGTGTGTGTGTGTGTGTTGGGTTTTCCTTGCATGATTCCCCGCTCCCCCGCTCCATTTTAAGGGTATGCATTGCTCTTAAGATGTGCACTTGCACTGCACCACACTGGATCTCTAAATGGTTGAAAGGACCTCACTTTCCTTGCCCAGAACCCAGCAAAAGTCTGGGAAGCAGCAGTTATGCATTAAATGCCTTGCCTAGGCAGCTGTACAAGGTTTCTGTTTCCTCTGCAGGAGGCACTTATGCTACCTTTGTAAAATTTGGTAGTTGTTTTAGCAATATACAAGCAGAAGCAAATAGGCACACCTACTGCAAGCAGTGGATAACAAAACCGCTGCAACGGATTCCAAGAGAGTGCAAGCATTTCTCAGTTTCCCATTTATCTGCCTCTGTAGCCTTTTAAAAGCTTTATGGACCATTCAAATGAACACAGACGACCAACATTATGACTCAGATCGAACCTATGCATGGCTAGACGTACACATGGAAGGCATGTCATGAGCAGAGCCAGGGGTCAGACTAGATGGCCCAGGAGACCCCTTCTGACTCACTCTATTTCTATGTTACAAGAGGTGCGGACAGCTCTGATGTGAAAGCCAGTGCCTAAGTCAGGGCAGGAGACTGTAACCAGGACACCTCACACTGCCTTGCCACATCCTGAGAGAACCCTGTCAAAAGTCTCTGCCCACAACCTTGAGTGCTTGCAGCTCAACTTTCTTCACTGGACTTTCCTGGTTGGACAGCAGGAAGAGAACCAGCAGGTCTATCTCCCCCCCCCCCCACCCCCGGCAACAGTTTGGGCACAGAAGGGCCAGCAAACTTCACATTCTCTATCAAACGGTTTTGACAAACAAAAAGGGACCCTTTCTTACCTTCCTCCCTGAGCCCTTTAGTCCCTCTTTTCTCTCCCCTGGTCTTGCTGTTGGAAAGCAACTCCCAGTGAGCAGCATCCCACTGCATTAGGCACCAGCTGCAGCTTGCAAACTAAGCTCAAGGGTAGCCCTAAATACAGCATATCACAACAATCCAGTATTGAGGTAACCAATGCTTGCACTGTAAGTCTACATTAAAAGCAGGTGCTCTACTGTCCATTGTCCCTGGCTGCTCCATTTAAAGGAGATCCAACATGACCTAAGAGACAGAAATATATAAAACAATTCCAATTGAATATTCAAAAAATTCAAAACACACCTGTTAACTTCTTTGAACAAAGTGTATTACTTTCTGAAAGAGCTTCACTGATGCATTCAGATATACCCTGTTTGAGAGGAACTCCACAGCTGAGATATAACCACCAAAAACTTGAGGGCCTATTTCATGCCTGTATTGGCTTTACTGAACTAGAATATAGGGGAGAACTTCTTCCAGGCACATTTTTAACAGAGTCCGGTGGGTCGCAAGGCGGGGGTGGGGGAGTATTCCCTAGAATAAGATTTGCTCACTCTTCTCCTTCCTGCTAGCATGTAAACTTTTTTTTTAAATGAACCCACATTTGACCTATAGCAGTGATGTGTCTTTTCCGTTACACTGACTTCACCTATATTCGGAACATTTAGTTGTTTTTCTATTTTTATATGTACTTAATTTTTAATTATTTTATCTTGCTTAATTGTGGGTGTTGGGTAACGAGCATGTTTTATAGAAAGGCAAGGTATTGCTGTATTAAAATAAGGGGAAAAATTTGCCACTCCCAAGTAGGAATTTGGTTTCCCTGAAACAGCCAGTTCATAGTTGAAAAGGACTCCTGGATCTGGTTCTGCTCCTAGATATCTTGATGCTGGCTGTGGTCAGGAGTACTTAATTGCAAGTATACCTGAAAAGACTAGAGGATGAGGCCCTCACACACGCTAACCTCAGTGACTGGCTATAAGCTCTAATGGACTTTGTATTCCATTAGCAGCATTATGCATGATGACCAGAGACAACCAGAAGCCACTGTCCCTGGTACATTGGTCTTCATTGCTCTACCCACTTGCCAAAAGATAGGCTTATATATTTCGTACCAACTCTGAACAACTTTCAAAAACGTAAGAATTGCCTTGTTATATCACATCCAAGCCTATTTAGCCCAATATTTTTGTGGGCTATATAACCAGAGATATACCTCTTGATAGTTTCAGTCATGGCCTGAAAGTCCTAGCATCCGTTATTGATTGTGCCCAGCATCTAGAAGGAGTTTTTAAAACGTAGATATGTCTTGGTTAACTGCCAATAAGAGAGCCATCCTTCATGAATTTGACTGGTTCTTTTAAAAAGCAATCTAAGCTAGTGAGCAGTGTCACCTGCAGATCAATAGAGAGCTTGCTATACAGTTGCACATATAACACAACTGCTGTAGTCAGACCTTGAAGCTTCCACTAGAACTAGTGTCAGAAATCAAATATTTTCTAGGTCTGGTCCACAGAAAGTTTCCCTAAAGCCAGGATGTAAGCAATCTATTAGTTTAGAGCTGAAACTTCCAGACAGCCTTTCCACAGCAATATTTTGATGTAAATTTGCAGAAATATATTCTAACATTGAAATAAAGTTGGTGACTAAGGTTTGAACAAATATAGGATAATCCTGAAAACACAGGGCCCATATATTCTACAGTCTGAATTAACTGGTAATCCACACCATCCAGATGTATGTTTTAGAGTTCTTTATTTGAATCTTTTATGCATGACTAGCAGGACCCATAGGATAGAAATAGAATCTCTGTATCGATTCTATATATTTGTTTATACTTGTGAGCCTAACATTGAAAATGTCCTTGAATCAAGTTGATACAAAGCAGACACAAATTTTAAAAATGGAAATTGAGCTGAAAAAAGGGAAATGAGAACAGAGAGAGAACTTCTAGCGAGATTTATAAACTGAGCCATACATAGTTATCACACAAACCCTCAAAATATTATTTCTAATGGTAATTTTTGCAGTAGATATGTCAGTGACTAAGGCATGGGCAGAAGAAAACAAGGTAAATGCACTGTGACCAAGAAACCAAATCCAAGACAAGAGAGAGTCCAAACACAGGTTGGAATCTAATAGCAAGGACAGAGTTATGGTCATATAACAATCCAAGGTCTACCTGGAATACAGCATAGAGCTAGGCAAGGTCATAGTCACAAGCAAGTCATAGGTCAACAAACAGTACCAACGGAGTTAAATACCTTGGGACAAGAAAACCAGGCAGGCTTCAGGAACAGCAATGGAAGTCATAAGAAGTAAAACACACAACAGCAGCAACCAAGGCTTCTAGAAGGAAGAGCTTGCTCTTATATATCTATTTCCCCTGGGCTCCCAGCTGGACCTTATCAAGGGCCTGAGAGCTGCAGCTGTCTGGGACCAATCCTGCAAGGACCAAGGTGGTTGTTCTAGTACTTGACCAGTAGATGGAACCCTGGAGCTGCCCAGATCCTGACAAGCATAACATTTAAGAGTTACTTTTACTGTGCTTTGAATTTGAACCAAAAGTGTGCTGTTCTGCACACACACACACAAGTTCTCTTACAGTGGCAGGTAGTGCTGATGTGGGAACTCTGCAGATGATCAAGCCAATGCACTGGGTAATTTTTGTTTAAAAATTATGCCCTTCAAGTGTATTCTTCCCTTTTTAATACTGGCATAGAATTGGTTTGGGGGGAGTGGTGTTGGCAGGTACAGCTTGTCATGGGCTTGGTAGGAATAAACAGATGCTGTAATGAAGTAGCAGGAAGTCCAGTACTGAGGTAACTGGGGTGCAGGGAACATCTCAACTAACTTTAGCAATGGACAAGCTGTCTGCAGTGCTTCACCCCAGACTTTCACTTGGAAATTACTATTATTACTTAGTAAAACATATTTTAGGTCACCTCTAAGAGCAAAAGAACTCCCAAGGGAGCTTACACAGTGAAATCCCATATAACAAAAATGATAACAAGAAAATAAGTTGTTCTGTGTTCTGTGCTAGGGATGGGAAATGTGTGGCTCTGCAGATGTTGCCTGATTGCAATTCCTATCATCCCTCTTCCCTGTAGTGCAGTGGTTGGAATATTGGACTGGCACTTGGGAGATCTGGGTACTAATCAGCCATGTAACTCATTGGGTGAGTTTGGGCAAATCATTGACTCTCAGCTTAACCAACCTCATAAGATTGTTGTGAGCAGAAAATGGAGAGTGTGGCTACTATGCAAACTCCATGTTGCAAAAACTAGAAAAGGCATTGCAAATAATAATGTCAAAATATACTGCTTTACTGTCCTTATACAAATCCTCAGTGTGATTTGTAGAACTGAAAAATGGGCACAAAAGCACAACTAAAATGATCAAGGGGTTGTAGCAATTCCCCCATGAGGCACAGTTACAACAGATGAGACTGTTTACCCTTCGAAAAAGGTAAGGACACACATAAGTGTATAGAATTGTACACGTTATGGAAAATCTGGATAAGAAGGTCTCTTGCCTCTTTCCAATAATAGTAGAACCCAGGATCATTCCCAGACACTGATGGAAGATTCAGGACAGATAAAAAGAAGTCTCCTTTGATGCACAGTTACTATGGAATTCACTTCTGCAAGACATAGCAATGGCCACCAGTTTGGACTACTTAAAAGGGGGACTTGTCACATTCATGGTGGAAAGGGCTAGCAATGGCTACTAGTCCTGATGGTGGTGCTACCCGCCTGCACCAGCTGCTGAGTGGGAAGGTGCTGTCGCGTTCCTTCCTTGCCTGGGGCTTCCAGCGCGCTGCTGGTTGGCCTCTGCGTGAACGGTGGGATTAGTTCGACCGTGGTCTGAGTCCGCATGGCTCTGAGGAGAAGAGAAGAAGGGCGACCGTGTCAACTGCCTTGGGTTTCTCGCACACGAACAAAGGCATTATCAATGTCATTATAGGCTGTGCTGGGAAAGGGTAGCTCGCTCTCCGCGCCTCGCCAGGCCCGGCGGCCTTCTCCGTTCGAGGAGGCTTGCCGGGGAAAAGGCGGCCGGCCGCCAGCAGAGGGAGCTGCAGGCCAGCCGGCGCGGCCCGGCGCGGCTTCTCTCGGCCGCTCTGCTAGCGGCTGGGCGGAGGACGGAGGAAGGCCTGCGGCCCGGCCCCGGCCCTGGCCCCGGCGCTCTCAGGCTGGCTGGCTGGCTGGCTGGCTGGCTCCACGGTAACGGGCTGGGCCGCTGCGATGCCCCTTCCGGAGGGACATGCCCGCGCGTTGCCCTCGGACGCGTCTGTTCCCTGGGGCCGGCCGGGGGCGAGGGGCAGCGAAAGGAGCCGGGTTGCGGGGCGGGTGCCTCGTTGTCTTGGGGATGGGCCACTTCGGGGGCTCATCATTACCTTGAAGCGGAGGGCAGAGAGGAAATGAAGCACTGGTGGAAGGGGAAGGGCAGGTTGAGAAGGCACAGAAAATACCCTTTTCCCTCGGATTTGTTTTATTGGGAAAAGCCCAAAGACGGCAACAACCTTACTAGGATTTAAGAGACTGTCACCAAATCGCGAGCGAGTGGTCCAGGCTGGATTTTGTGGCTATATTTCGTTTCACATCCTTTCTGCGCAGGGTCTAGAGGCTGGAGCAGGGGGTTAGCATCTTTTTGTATGGTTGCTCCATCGAAGGTTGGGAAAGGCAACGAGATCCCCTTGCCCTTCAGTGTATTCAAGATCATGTAACACGGATACCCCTTTTCATACAGACTGTGAACTTACGGAGCAGAGTGCCCGGCTTCCTATTTGCTCCCCTCTGTTCCTAAATTCGTAGGGGCCGTTTATAGATCAGATAAATGGCATGGATATATGAGGCGCACACACACAGAGAGAGGGGAGGTTGTCTGAAAAGGACTTATGTCAGCTTTTCTTGAGGAAGCTTTCCTTAGTAGACACAAGTTAAAATTCAGCAGGAGACGTTTTCTTCTTTTTTCACCTCTGTGCTCACTTGCTCAGGTTTTAAAAGTCCCAAGGCCAGGACTGAGCATTATGGCATACAGTGGCTTAGCACGTGAGTTTTGAACATATGAACATTTGTTCATAAGTTCAGAGGCAAACCATTCTCTTCCTCAGCCCACCCACCCAGTTTATGGTCCTCTGATTACAAGATCAACCTGCCTTAAAGTTTGTTACAAAGATTACTAAGAAACACTTTGAACATTTTCAACTGTTGTATTATTAGAGAGTTACTCTTCCAGGGAAAACCTTCATAAGTGAGTTGAATAGTGGTAGTAGGATGCTTGTAGATCATTTTCACAAGTTATCTGTGTGTCATAGTAGGACAACCTCTTGTAGAATATGTTGTTCTCTGTGAATACCTCTTGCAGCGGTCCACTGTTCAGTTTCTAAAATAAGAAGTCTTGAATCTCTGACTTGCCTGGAGGATTAGCTTTTTGCCTGAGAAGTTCTTGAGGTGAGCCCCACATATGTAAGGTCTTAAAACATGGTGGAAAGCATCTGGATGGCTTTGCTATGAGAACAGCTGACGTGTTTTCTGTAAAAGCTTTTAGTGATACTAAGCTCACTCTCTGACAATTGCTGGTGTTGCATAAATGTTAACTTGCAATAGACAACAGAATAACATGCATCAGAGTTGTTATGCAAGCAAGAGGCTAAAGGCCAGACCTTCAGTCTCCTGTGGATAGTAAGCTTACCTGTTCAATCCCATTCCCTTTTGCTTTCTCTAATAACTGCTGCTGGTTAATGTCTAGAAACATCAGGTTAAATGTGGAGAGCAAAGATGATGGCTGCAGATACTCGAGCATTCTTTTAGTAAATACTGAATAGTACCATAGTCAAGGCATTCATTTGACTAACCCAAAAGTGCTCTCTTTTTCCCCTAGGTCACATGATGCTAATTTTTACCAATATTAACTGCCAATTTGATGCTCCAGCATGTACCACATTGTGTTGTTAGAGCTACCACAGAGGCCTCCCAGGAACATGCAGGCCCTGAGGTAATGAAGTGAGTTCTACTTTAATAATGCATTGCATTGATTTTCCTCCTCACACTGTATTAGTATTTTAGTTTTATGACTGTTATCTTGGATTTTTTCCAATTTCACATTCTTTGTCTCCATTTGGGCAGGAGGGTTAGTCTAATATTTTTTTCCTTAATTGTTGAGGTCCTCAGTGTAAGGCAGAGTAGAAACTTGTGAAGGAACAAAGCCACAATCCTGTACTCACTTATCTGGGATTAAGCCCTGCTGAACGCAGCAGGAATAACTTCTGAGTAATCCTGTACAATCATGTATAAGATTGTACTGTAAGGTAATAAAGTTAAGAAGAAAATGAGTATATGACAACTACTGTTTTTGTGGATAGAAACAATCATTTAGCAAAGTTTTGTGCCTTTCTTTTGCAATGTAGGTGTGTAATGCATTGTACTTCAGATAAAGTGGTCCATATTTTATACATGGGTTTTTGGATATGTACACTGAGACTCACTTAGTCCTTATAGACTCAGCAAGGATATATAATAGAGATCCTCAGCTTACTGGTGTGTGTAAGTTAGTGCTATAATATCTTGGAGAATTGTCTAGTGCCTAGAGAACTGTCCAACCTTCCCCTTCCCTTTTTCAACCCAGGAATACAAGTCTGTGTATGACTGTTACTATGCTGCATAGTGTTTTAATAATTTATCTCGTTCATGTTATTTAATATAGATGAATTTTTGGAAGTATGAGTAATATCAGATACATTGCTGTTACCTCTCAAACCTTTTCATATTTCATTGTAGTAATTTCTGAACAATTAAGATTCAGATCCTGGCTTTATTTGCCGTTGAAATTAGTCACCTAGGATTATTATTCAGATCACTTAATGTGATTATTACTCTTTACAAACCCTTATTTACAGTCAAACTGGCAAAAGATTGGATCCTAAAACATTGTTTTTAATCCATATCTTTGGTTGTAAGTATGGAATCAATGACTATAATTAAGAAGGATTATAGAGATTGTATCTTATATTTGGGGTATTTTATTTTGCACTGCACTGCATATTTGTTCATATCACAAATGGGTTAGCATTTTAATGTCACTTAATGTTTTTCCAAAGTATCAGGAGGTCATTGATTATTTTATTGTGAAAAGTGCAGTTAAATAGAGACATACCAATCCATATGAACTGGCCAAATACAGAATGAGAAGAAACTGGTATGTATAAATGAGAAGAAATGGACTATGTAAATGAGGCAAATTAAAACTTTCTAAAACAACTAACACTGAATACCTCACCTCAAATATCATCTCCAATTTTAACATTTGCAGCAATTAAAATAATAATTAGTATACATCAATTGTAGATGCAATACACTGACAAGTATGCACACTTCTCTAATGCAAACTTTGTTGAAATGAATAGGAACCATACAAGAACATGGTGGTTCCTGCTCACATTAATGGGTCTTGTGCTTGCAAACGTCTTGGTTGACTGAGCCCCCATTCATATGAAAGTTCTGCAGGGCAAGGAAGGGGTTAGAAAAAGAAGCTGCCTGCTTCCGGGCAAAGATGAGGCTGTTTCGCCCCATTCCCCCAGCATTAAGTAATCATGCCTGGGACATAACATGAAATGTACACTATGTACAATGTAGCAAACCATTAAGCAAAACTGTTGCAAGCCATTCCAAGATTTGCCTGATAAGGGTTACTTTCTTTTATTCTGAAGTACTTGTTAATTTTTAAATTTATAGTCATATTTATTTCATTCTGTCAACGATAGAGTAGTGTTAATTCCTATTTTACTACAGTGGAAGCTTGAGCAGTTGCAACTGTATCACCATTTAATTGTTTTCTGTTGACCGTCTTGCATTAGAAGGTAGCATTTAGCAACTGAACACCCAGTTTCAATATAGAAAACTGCCCTGTTTTGATCTGCATAAGAATATTCAAATACTGTGGGTTAATGTCTATATTTTAAATGTTCTTTCTTGCTTTGAGTTTGCCTTTCATATGTGTCCAAATAGAATAATTAGCTGGATTTGTCTTTTAAATTGATGTATTCATGCTGGATGTGTTTTATTTTCTTTAAATTTGGCAGGCCCTTCAGTGAGGTTGGAAAGAAATTGTTGTACCAAGTCATCCATCTGGATGTGGGAGCTTTGAAGGGGGAGAGAGAATATTCAGAATTGGTAAACGGATTTGCATGGGGTTCAAAACTAAGCCAACTTCTGAAATAATATCCCTGAACTTGAATAGATGGCTCTTCAGCAGCATCTGCATGCTTTTAATATCTCCCCAGTGGAGGATAGGAGATTGTGTCTAAATGGAACACCCTGGATTTGGCATCTTCTTGAAGAATGTGTTGGGAACGCGTGGGAGTATTGGAGTGTTGTCATAGGCCTGATCTCCATTGTCTGTTTTCTGTTTGCTGCACTACCGTGAGTTTAAAATCTTTAAATACTTTTCAGATTCATACATGAGTAATCTTGCCTGAAGCTCTTTTCAGAAGCTGCCTTTTTGGTTTACTCTTTGAAGCATTTCTGTCTCTGTCTGCATAGTATAAATAGGATATACCACCGCAGCATGTTTCTCCTGTTTAAAGCAATATTTGATGGTTGACAAATTAGCTTGCTATACTCTACTGTTCTGGTGACTTGACACTAATCTGAGCTATTTGGAGCACATAAGAACACATCACCCCTTCTACTTTGATCTTTCCATCATTAAATGCATGGGTATATGAATGCATCATTCACACACTTAATTGGAGAGGGCAATGCATCATATAGGCTGTTTTCTGCCTATTCGAATGGCAAACCAATGCACCTTGGTGGCTTTACCCCTGGCCATAAGGAGTCTGTGCTACATGAGATGTGGGGAATGAAGGTATTAGTGTATAGCAGATTGGAGGTTTGACTGAATAATGATTGTATTAGCATTTATTATAGGTTTGCTGCTTTACGTGGCTTTTGTGCCAGGTGCAACAGTCTTGATCTGGGAGGGCTTAAAAGGGTTACAAGTTTTAAGTCATCTGAGTCCAACCTTTGCGGTGATGGCAACAGTGTTATGATGCCTTCTGCCTCCTTGGAACAGTCTGCACCATTTGTATGATGTTGTAACCTGAAACCTACAATAGAACTAAATTAATTAAGCAAACATACAAAGAAACCGAACTTGTTATATGTAGGTCTTTCCACTCCCTGCCCCCTGACGTGTGTGAGTGAGCGGCAGGCTCCATGTGCTTACATGAACCAGTGTTTTACACAACAAGGAGCCTTGGATTTGGGAGTTGCAGGTTCACGCTTTTTCTCAGTCATGAATGCACTTGACACTTATATCTTATTTTCAATTCCTCACTTGTAAAGCAGGAATACTGGCAAGCATCTCCACAAATTTATTTTGAAGAGAAATGAGAGAAGATTGGCAGAGCACTTTGCTCAGTTTTAAGCATTACAAAAATTAGTGCACTAATAGTACATTTGAGAGAGAGAGAAGGGGAGAAAAATATGGCTTGCTTTACTAGAAGTTGTCTTCATATTGTTAACCGATAGATTAAGACTACACTGGTATATACTTACCTGTGAATAAATTCAGTGAAACTCACTTCTGCATAAATAAGTAAACAGCTGCATTCTTGGTTCAGCTTCCAGCTAAGGTTCTTTGGAAGTGAAGAAAGGGTTAAAATTGTTTGGGGCAATCTATGTCTCATTTGGAATAGATGGCAAAATTTCCATTGATTTCATTCTGGATTGCCCCCACTGCATCAGTTATAACGTCTTCAATTGCATGTAAGTCTCCATATATTAATTTCATGTATGTAAGTTGACAGTAGAAGGAGCAGAGCATGAAATTACCCCAGCAGGGGGAAAATGGCTGAAGTTAAATGGGATTCATCTTGATGTTTGTTACCTTAGAGGAAACCTGCACCTTACTGAATCAACAATCTGAAATTTTGCACAGGGGAAAAAAACCAGTATTACAATGAATTCCAGCCCCTAACATATTGCTCATAAGGAGCACTTTCATCAAAAGTGTAACTTTTCTTTAGGATGGAATGTTTTATTTGCAACATTTTGATAATGAAGTTGAGAGGCAATTTTACAATTCAGAGTCCCAAATAAAGATCTCAAGTCAGCTATGGAAGCTTTGTGTGAGCATAGGTATTTTCAAAATATGATTGTGCATGTTTTTCAGGGACTCTTTCTGAGCAAGGCAATGAGTGTTTGAAAGGTTGGAGTATCCACATCAAGGATAGATTAGATAAATGAAGATGTACAGGAGAGTAGTTATTTTTAAACATTTTATTTTTTCTTCTACTGGTGTACACAAAGTTGTCGAGAGCCTAAAAATAATCATAGCAATATTAAGGCAACATAATAATGGCTTATAGTAAAATTTATTTATTTATTTTATTTAAAACATTTATATGCTGCCAGATTGTGCCACAGCACCTCTGAGTGGCTCACAACCAATAAGCACTTGAAAAAAAAATGGAAATTGGTTATTGTAAGATTTCTTTTGAGTAGCCCACTCTCATTATTCAGCACATTGTCATTATATTCAGATTGTATATATGTTCGTTGTGATGTCTTGAGAAACCTTGAGACTAGTATTGTCACAGTTGTCTGAGTTTTTTCCCCTTCAGTCAACTTTATGTTGCCTATAAGAATGGAAAAGTGGATCAAGCCCTTTCATTGGGCTTTTTGGTGTGCTGGATTTCAGGAGACCTCACTAATTTTATTGGGTGCTATTTGACAAATCAACTTCCAATACAGGTAAGCAGAGTTTCAAATATTTGGTTTAAAAGCCTTGGTTATACCACAAACAGTTTTAATTTGGTGTTTTCTTTTAAACTCATTATCTTATTAATAACCCTTTTTTCTCTATGCATTCTGTAATGTATGTGCTCTCTTGCTCTCTCTGCGCCTCCTGGTATCTCTGAACATTTTCTGTTAACTCCATTTGTTCCACCACATACCTCTTTCCGTACCTCTACTTTCCCTTGGCAAGTTCTCCTTGTCTTGGCACAGCACACACTGAGTGATTCTCATGAAGATAGGCCATGAGACATAGCATGACTGGCTGGTTGGCTGCAACAGGTTGGGAAAGCTGCTATTAACTGTACAAAACATCCTTCAGTCCTAGAGAAGGAAGCAGTGTGGACAATAGTGATGCAAAAATTCTGTGTCACATTTGATAGGGGTTAGTGGGTCTAGAAATCTGAATTCTATGTTATGTGCATATCACTCTCTGCCCCCCCCCCCATACATTCAGTGGTGGAAAAGGACCACAAATAATAGCTTTTTGGAATTATCCTAGGAGGACTGCAAATAGGAAACACTTTAGGGGGGCATGGTATAAATAAAGGTAGATTGGTACGTATGTATGCAAGCTTTCAAATGTTACAGAGGCATAATTGGGAAGAATAAAAGTTCCAGAAGATTCATATATACTCTTACAGTAAGCTAGGTTAGCTGACTAAACAAACTAAATGTACATGTTTGTTGTGGTCTTCCACAGGAGTTCTGCTGAAGCCTTCCTCTATAAAATATAAAAAATGAGGTGCAACAGTTTTAGGCCCAAGCATCCTGCCAGTTAAGATCTATAAATTATCCATGATTTGTATGTTGTCTTTTTCAGAGTATCACTGCCATTTTTTACATTAACATGGATGTAATTATGATATCCCAGTTTGTCTACTATAAACTAAAGAATCAGAAGGTGGCAAAATGTGAGTCTTTTTTGAAAGGACACTTTTGCAACAGTATGGTGTTTTCTCTCATTTGTTTCCATATTAATTTAAAGATGTGATCCTTTGCATGTTTAGACAGAAAAACTTCTGAGTAGGCAAGTATAGGATTGTACTACTAGCTGCATACCTAAGTTCACATAAGTTATTAATATTACTATATTGTGAAGTTATCATTAGAAGCTTTCAGTAGCAAAACCAGAACACGTTACTTGTATGATGTGTAAGCTAAGGTATTATAGAGATTGCTTGGTTTGCATGATCTTAAGATGGTTAACCAACCACTTGGGCATGCCAGCTAATTTATATCATTACCCTCACCTAGCATGGCTTTTTATGTTTTCTGAGTTTGAAAAAGCCTGAAATCACCCCAAAATTGTGGCCATAGTAGGTTTGTTTGGTGGTTTGGTGAACACAAGCAGTTGCAGTGTTGCTTCTATGGCCACTGTAACCCATTATGGCTTACTAATCATACAAAGCAGGTTTCAGAGTAGAGAGCCCAAGATTAAAAGTCCTTTGAATAGCAGCACCTTGTACTACTCCAGGGTCTACTCCAGAGGGAAGGCAACCTTGGGAAGGAGCTTTGAGAGGAGATTGGCATTGAAAGCTTAAACTTTTTGCATGGGCAGGGCAGCTGTTTGCACAAAATGTATCCTGGCTTAAATAGATGATAGCATAAAGTGTGCATATTTTATGTTTCCATTTCCATTGCAAACAAATGTTAGATTTCTTTAAAAGAATAATTAGTTGGCCCTAATTTTCATTTGTCTTTCAAGGTGGTATAAACTTGAAGAATTGCTGTATAGCCTGGGTCTTGATGTGCATAATACTGTGTCTGTTTTTACCCAGTCAGCTACTGCTAGGAAAGCAAGCCCAGGCTACACTTCTAGGAACAAGTGAGGTATTGCCCGGTTTTATATTCTTAAGGGACCCTTATTTTCTGTAGTTTCTGTTAACTCAATGCTTGGTGGATTTTTTTTTAAATGAGCCTAATTCAGGAGGGAGTATGACTCAGAAATACTCAATAATTGATATCCTAGTACTGAATAGCATCCTCCATTTTCAGTTTTAACTTATTCAGTTTTTAAAAAATAGATTTCCTAATTAATTCTTTTCATTCATAATAATGAGTATAGAAGGGAAAGGGGCATTCTGTGTTGTAAACTTCTGCAAATATTGAAGTTATTTTGTTTCTCTTTAATCTTCAGAAGTCTCATGGCATGATGGAGATGTCAGGCTTTATTTGTGGATATATCTCATGTGCTTTTTACTTGGGTTCTAGAATTCCTCAGCTATATAAAAATGTAAGTTGTTATTTATTCTTGACAACAGTTATATTCAGTATTCCTTACACAGTTCAGTCCTGACTAATCAGGTCCCAGTGTGTTAGTGACTAATTTTCATTTAAACTGATTTGGGCTGAATCATCGAGAGTTTAGTTGGAATGGAGATACATTTGAGACTAATCTTGAATAAGTTCCCATAAATAGCATCTGCAACAAAATGTTGAAATGTACAGTGTATGTATTCAGGGTTTAAGCAATTTCATAATATTCCCTTTCAACAAACTCCCCCTTTCCTTTTATTCCCACCCCTGGTTTTTATTTCTTACCCCTAGTTAGTCAATATACTGTGTCTGACACAGGGAAAGAAAATTTCCCTTTTCCTTTTGGTGGAGGGACACTATGAGTAGTGAATAAGCTGCCCGTGGCTTCTTGTTGTGTTGTTCATACACATGCTAGTTGTCATATCATTTGAACCTTGGGAAGCAGTTGTATCATGCATTGCTGCAATCTGCTGCAGAGCTGCTTGGCAAGAAAGGTTAAAACCACCCCCATTCCCATCCCATGGCATTCTTGTGATCTTGCCAGTGTTTTAATCTCTTCCTGGTGATATACCCTCCACCAGTGTCAAAATAGTGGTTTGAAAGAATTGTCATTTGTTTGCCACCTTTTATTCTCAGTACTTCAGAAGCAAGCAAATGTGTTTGGAGCAGATTTGGATGCATGATATGCGTTGCCTTGCCTGATCAATTTCTTTGTATGCTGCAGCTGCAATAGGACTACAAAATCCAAGGGGTAACATACAAAGAAATTGAAATGACTGTGTAATGTGTAGCCTTCCCCAAGTCTCCAGCTTGTCCAGAAATTGGAATTAACAACACCTTCAGAGGTTTGGTTTGGAGCACTTGCAGAAGAATGGTGTGGAGAAATTTTTCTAAAAGAAACATTGTGACTACATTTGCATGCTCATGAAGCATTGAGGTTAGCCATTGGAGTGGGAGTGGACTGGAATGTAGAGACATGGAGGCTTTACTGCAAAGGCATACATTCTGGACCCAGCTGGACAACTGAGGGGGAAGGAGGGGGGAACCGGTAAGAAAAGCCCAGTCATCTGTCTGCTGGGATTTTTATACATTGTTCAGTGGAAAATCAGTCCACTGAGGCTTATTTACAGGATTATTTAGCATGATATGTGAACCCACATTGGTTATCTTCTCTATTTTGAAGAGGCTTATGACTCAGTAGCGGAGTGCATGCTTTGCAAGCCAAGGTTCCATGTTCATTTCCTGATACTATCAGCTAGGGCAGGGAAAGACTGAAACCATAGAAAGCCATTGCTAGCCAGGATAGACTGTCCTGAGTGGACCAATGGTATGACTCAATGGAGTTCCTTTCTTTCTGTTAAAAACTGAAAAAAGGCTTGTGGTGGCCACAATGCCCATCACGTTTCCAATTTCATGATGCATTTCTAGTCATATGTGTAAAAAGGTATGTTTTGTTTGCTTTAACTCAGCCTTTATATGTTACCTTTCAGTTCCAAAGAAGATCCACAGAGGGCACATCTTATCTGTTGTTTGCTTTAGCCATGATGGGGAATTGTACCTATGGTCTAAGCATTGTTTTAAAGATGCCTTCAACACAGTATCTCATGGGTCTTTACTTCTGGCACCATCTCCCTTGGCTCATTGGGAGCTTTGGAGTTTTATTTCTAGACATTCTTGTATCCTTTTTCTAATGAGAATTTGTAATTTTACAGAACTCTTTTGATGGTAGGATTTTATAGACAGTTATTCATCACTGGACTGATAGTATGGCATGGCTTTGCCCAATTTTAGTTGCTACATCATGGAACAAAAAGAGTATGCAGGCACTTACTTGTTAAGCTGAGAACATGAATTTCTGTGAATTTGTCAATATACAAGATTCTAAAGGGTATCTTTCATCATTATGCTTGAGGCAATTTTGAAAATTCATGTCAGGGGGAAGGCTGTAATTCTGTGCTTGCATTTTCTTGGGAGGGAAGCCCCTCTCAACATAGTAAAACTTACTTCTGAGTAAATACATAGAAGCTCAAACTGTATAATTGTTCTGTTCCCTCTGATTGAAGTTAATGGGTCCTATTTCTGGGTAAACATATGATTGGAGTGCAAAATACATAAATATATCAAGCGGCACTCTATCATAAAGTTCTGTTTCAAAGTAATTATCCAAGACTTAATATGGACATTCTTACAATCATTATTACAACCTTAAATCAAGAATGATTTACATCAGGAACAATAATTAAATAGTTCACCATATTGGTTCTATCTGCCCTGTTCTTCCTGATTTTGGTTTAGCCTCCATTTTCTGATTGCTGTAACAGGGCAACAAAAGTCCTCTTTCCCATGCTCTTATTCAATGATAATATTGCACTGCCAGTCCATATAGTCATATGTAAAATGACACTATACAAAGGGGAAAAAAACACTTATCTAGGTGAGGGCAAAAGCACAGCTCTTACTACATTACAAGAATTGAGTGATTTCCTAGTCCTTGTACATGAATTATATTTTGCCATTTCTCAATAATTTAGAAAGGAATTGTTTAGACATGTTGGCATGTGCCATCAAGCCATCTTCAACTTAGGGCGACCCCATGAATAAAGGCCCTCCAATATGCCCTGTCCACAACAGCCCTACTCTGCTCAGTTTTTCAGATAACCCTCTCTTTTCCTCACAGAAGCAGATTTTAATTATAACTAATTTTCTGTATTGGGTATTTTTCAGTTTATTGCAATCTAATATTTTCTAGATTGGACTGTAATGCTTGCCCCTGCTATGAAATGTAGCATCAATTGTAAGGAAGTAAAACAAGGGATTCTGTGAACTCAGATAAAAGACCAACTTTGAATATTAGCTCTTTATTCAATTCCTATGGTTTTATTATACATATCTAACAGTCCAGTCCACAACTCAGCAACATTATTATATTTCAGAAGGTTGCATGTTTAAGCTATCAAATGTATCTTAACTGAGTGCTATCTTTAAGCTTTACAGGTTTTATTGCAATCTCTTACCTAATTAACAAAACATAGTTTGCAGTCTGGCTGTTAATTTTTTGGCATAATTAATATTGACTTGGCACAGGGCTGTGGCAGAACAGTCAATATTAGATTCCATTTGTTCATTTATGTTCTGGTCCAGACCATGATAAAATGGCACAGGGTGTGGAAGAACCATTGCTTATCCCACATTCATTTGTGGCGTGTTTGGCACATTGTTCATGAATGCACATAGTAAATCCTTGGTGGAACCAAAGCAAGCCAGGACAGTGGCTGGGTTCATACACTATGAGACTCCACAGTGATTTCTTATCCTTATTGCTCTCTTATGTCATCCAGACTGAGTTTAGGGGGTACTCAAAACCTCAGTAGACCAATCAGGAGAAAGCTACTGAGGTCCATAGGGAACAATCAAGGAAGGAGAATGGGAACTGGGAACTGTCAAAATGCACAATGAGAGCAGGGGGAGAGAACAAAGACACAAGGAACCATGTGATTGTCTAACCAATAAGTTTGGGCAAAACTCTACACTGCAGAAACAGCACAGGATTGTTTGCCATGACGTGTGAACCCAGCCACTATGAAAAAACTGTGACTATGTGAATCTACTCTTTTTTATCTTATCTGAATATAAATGAATTATACTTACTGGATCAGTATATCCATAACTGAATATAATTCCTCACAAGTACAATAACTGTTTTCTGCTACTGTGGTGATCTGTCATTTTGCCTGTTGGCAAGCTTTTGGAATTCATGGCTTCTAGCCATAGGCTGAACAAAAAGGATTTTATTTCCACAAGGGCCTGTTTAGCTTTAACTGGAAACATTAACACTGAGAGGATTTTCTTTCAAAAATCTCTGTTTGACCCCAGTGGCCTTGAGCTGGAGATCTCTGCCCAGAAATGGCTCAGTCTATATGAGCAAATGTCATGCCTATTTCTGTTGTATGACCAGCTCAGAATCTGAATTGAATCTTAATACTGTGTCCCAGTTTGATTTCTATTGAAAGCAAATGCTTGCAAACTATTTGGATCTTACTTTTAATGAATCTTCAGATCAGGTTCCTTACTGTATCAAACTTACTAATGTAGTACCCATTGATCTGATAAGCAAAATAAGAGGCTGAACCTTCAGCTCATGATTGTAAGTGAAATGTTTAAAATCTAATTTGCTTAACATTTTAATTAGTTTCCCTTCCCCTCTTTTCCAGGATCTTAAACTATTAATCTTTGTACTGTCCCTTTTAATATTTTCTATCGTTGATGCTGCCTTAATCATCAATTGATGCATTTCCTCTAGTCCACATTGTATCAGATGCATCCCAAGTCCATTTCTAAATTTTGTGGTAGCCTTCATTGTTGCTTGCAGTTGCAGTATTCTGTCTCTCAGCAAAGCAAACAGCGTGTACCACAGTCCTGTTTCTTAGATTATTTGAAGCAGCACATTCCTTAGCAAAAAAAAGTTTATTGAAATGCTGTCCCTTCCCTCAAACTAGACTAATGTTAATATATTCAGAGGACAGGTGATTATGTCTGTGGGCTGGAAATATCAAAAGGACAAGAAGCTAATATTTCCCAGTGGTATCATTTCGGAATAGAAATGAAACAAATGTGTATAATACTTACTGGGGAAAAGTTTTGATATTCAAAATTGGCACTATTGACTTGTTGACAATGAATTAGATAAAAAAAGGGTCTGCTCTACTTTGATAAGGTTAAATTGATAACCATTTACTAAGGAAGTTGTTGAGTTTGGTTATGTGAGAGAGATGATCAAAAGTTTGGAGGTAATATTCTACATGGTATGGTGGTTGAGATCACCAACACATGAAACACGTCCTTCGAACCCACAGTTTTCAGCACCAGTAGGAACACAAGTTAATGTTTCTATAAATATACAAAGTGGGGAAAGGGCACCTGATTGGGTATCAAGAAAGGCATCCAAGGTCATATTGATTCCCAGAGGTGCCCTGTGGCCTACGCCTACTCTAGTTCTCTACTGTGTAATTACTGGGAACATTATATGTGTGTGTATATAAATAGAAACCTTTCCAAAAATGTCTAAAGGCAGATTTACACAGAACAATTTTACATATATGCATAGAGAGAATCTGTGTGTTCGTATACCATTTTCTTTTTAAATTATCAAGTGCACATTCATATGTGAAATATTATTAGGATGAAACTTGCTTTTCAACATTTTGGAATAAGCAGTGTCAAAAGAGAGGTGAGGGACTAATCTGAGCATTCGCTTTTGTTGTTCACAACTTGAAAATGAACAGTGCATAAGCTGTCTTTCTATCTTAACATATGACTATGCCCCTTAGCTTAACATTCAGATAACTGCACAATTTATTAAGTATTATAAGTGGAACAAGAGAAGACCCAGCTTGGTGGCCCTGGAAGTGGAACCCTTGCTCATAAATGAAGATTCCTGACATCTATATTTTGTCAGTGCTACATTCCAATTTATTAGATTGGATTCAGAGTAGAACCATTGGTTTTTTGATTGATCTACTCTACATATGATTAAGCCTACATTCAACCTAGTGTTTTGATTCTGAAGTCTTGAAGAATTTTCAGATGCGAAGGGTGATACCCATTAGTGATTCAACCTATTTCCCAGTTCCTTGTACTTGGACAGATGGTATTACAAAAGAAAAAAGAGCTAAAAACTGTAGCAGCATCTTCAATGTCTGAGTTGGATGTACCCAGTGTGAGAAAATATATGTCAATTATTGCAAAATCGGTTACAAGGTTACACATCCTGTTTTATTTACCTTTTAAACTACATATTCCTTATAACAGTTTGAGGATAAATTATTTATATGCCAGTGATTTCATAGGTTTAGTCAACACTGTGCTTATTTCAGTGTGTTCCCTGTTGTTTGGTTTGCTCCTGCTTGAACCAGAAAGGAAGAGAAAGTATCATGACATCACTACATTTCACATCATCAATGGAATTTTAAATGTTTGGAATCTTACTACTCTTGTCCAGTTTTTACATCAATCATACAGAATGATTTTTAAATGCATATCTGCAGTTCACAGTGATAATGTACTAGCAGTCTGGTCAGAATCTGAAATATGAATAAAGCAGTGGTGAGAATTTTTGTTCTGAGGGCCACATTTGTTCAGGATGGGAAATGGGGAAGGACAGAGGTTGTTGGGATAAAGCCAGAGGTGGGCAAAGCAATCTGTTCCACCCATTCACTCTCTTTTTGTGTTAAGATAATCACGCACTTGTACTCATTCTCTCTCTCATTCTCATCTCCTTGTATCTCTGCTTTTCATGCCATTTTCTTTTTCTACCCCTCTTTTTTCCAATCCCCTCAATTCTATTCCTTTCAGCACCAGGCAAAGTCTTGTCTTTTTAAAAGGTGTTTTAATACATGATTCCTCCCATAGATGCCACTATGGCCTGCTGGGTTTATTAATGCATTGGAATTTTATACTTGTATTAGATTAATTAATATTTATTGTTTAAAATTTTATTGTTGAGCATTAACAATGTGTTTTTAGAATGTGTTGTTTTAGCAGTGTGCGCTGCCTAGAAATGCCATGGGTGGAGTAGGCAGCATATAAATATTTTGCATAAATAAACTCAGCTCCACTCATCTCCATATAGCAATTAGGGTGCTTAAAAGAAGCTCCTGTTAGTGCCAGTGGAAGTTTTTTCAAAGGCCACATTGCTGCACAGGTAATTATTACCAGGATGACAGTACACGAAGGTTTACCCTTCTTTCCCCAGCTGCTATTCTGCAAAAAATACTTTCCCCTCCCACAGAAGGCCTAAAAGGAGAAGCCAACAGCTCTCACTTCAAAACATCAGTGAATGGATGAGTTGGATGTGAACGAACACATGTTTTTCCATACATCCCCACTTCATTCCACTCATGCTCGGACATGGTGCCACATGCAGTCAGTTTAGCTTCTACAGCCCAGGAAAAGAAAAATAGCTTCCAGGGGTCGGTTAACTTCAAGCCGCTTCTGGCAATTACTGCTGGAATGTGGGGCATGCCACATTAGGTGCTGAAAATGAGTTTGATGGGTAGTGTGGGAGATGGGTTGAAATGTGCTATGATTTTCTTCCTAAAGGTCCAAGAAGGGACCTTATTCCCTCCTCATAGTAGGACTATATTCCAGTGTACACACAGAGCAGAATAAGGTGGTAGAATGAGTTGGACCACTTCAGCTTGCAGGTGGACATCCATATTTTTAAAATGTCTTAAATAGGGAGTAAGCCAGGCTTGATATGCTAGATTTCACTTGCAGGAAATCTAGCATATCACTTTCATCCCCCACACACACCCAGTTGCCCAGTGCATCCGGGATGGCCCAAAATTAGCATTCTTCACCTGCAACAGAGTTCACTGTAGCATCTCATTTTGCTGTGCATTTGTGAGTGTGGGTGTAGGTGTGTAGAGCAGGGCTCAGCGCTTTATAGGCTGTTTGTGGAGAGTAGACTGGGATTCTGGTAGATCCTCCATGTGTTCTTTATCTGTGGTGGAGGTGAGACTTGGTCAAATGCTTACTTTGCACATATTCTAGTATAATCAGTGCTGTGTTTCACTTCAGTGTGAATTTCTGGCCAGATTTGTTAAAACTGTTTTGGTTTTTAAAGCGTACATAAGCTTTATATATGTCTTTGAATAGACAAAGGTTTAGTCCAGTCTTCAACTTAGAGACAGATAAGATTTTGGTTTAACTGGGCTGCCCAATCAAAGTTAAACCTTCTAGGTTAATTCTTGTTTACAGAATTATATGGGCAGTAATAGGAGCATTTTTTTTCTTGGGCAGAACAGCTAAGTACCATCTCTTGTGCTCAACCTCTCGAAACCCTCTTTATAGATCTAGGGTATATTGTCATAGTAACTTCCTGCAGTGCTAATTCAGTACTTTGTACTGTAGGTTGTCCAGATTTATAATGCTGTGCACAATTTGACTGCATTGACAGCACAAAAAAGCAAAAGTGCTAAAGGAAATAAAACTGCAAATGGCTTGTGCTTGAAAAAACACTGTTGGATAATTTATTTATCTGCTGGAGAAATTAGGTGGAATTTTCTGCCCACAGATAAGATGGAGAATGTTGGGCAATCATTTTTGTATTTTTGCCTCTTCAAACCTCTTTACAAAGCTTATCTTCCAACACTGGGTTGGGCAGAGGGATATGTGTTGGCAGCCCAGGTTGGCTTGTCCCTTACTCTGAGCAGATGTTTCCCTGCTTGGCAGCTTTCTGTGGCTTGTTTCTCCCAGTCCTTCTGGATGCTGCTACCACATCTCCTTCTGTCTTGGTGGCAGAAACCTTACTTTCCTCATTCCCCATGTCAGCACCTTTTCTGCATTTGGTCCACTTGGGTTTGCCAGCTACTGAGGGAGAATTCCTCGAGCCCTTCCACATCAGTTCACCAAAGGGTTTAATTTCTAAGCTATTATAAATGTGGGAAGTCATACACAGTTTTTCAGGGTCTTACATAAGTGGGCAGGACTGCAAGAACACTTTCCTGCTATTGAGTTCAGAATAGCCATTTCTCCCTCTTGTCAATGTCTTTCTCAGTTGTATTTTGCATTTCAGCACTTCCTAAGTGAAGCTCCTTTCCTACTTGCTCCTTGTAAGCATGGAAACATGATCACAGTGTTTAGTGTGAAGGAGTGTCCTTGTACAAGCACATGAGTCAAGCATACTTTTGATATGTTCTCTTGATATGTACATGCTATACACTTCTTGGTGTGCAAAACATTAATGAGGTAGGACAGAACTCCCAGGATTACGTACTTTTGTGTCTTCCCTCTCTACCAAATCTCAGCTTGCAACCCATTTCAGTCCTTGCAAATTGAACTGAACCCTATCAACACAGGTCCACCCCTAAATATGCATAGGCACTTGCTGTTTAGTTTCTTGGTAACCCTAAAGCATGACAAAGGCAGATCCCTGTAATGCAGGATTTTCACTGCAGTCTGTGACAGATCCTTAGTAATATCTCTGCCAACCAGGGATTCTGTGATAATTGGTAACTATTACATCTGATGTCCCATAATGATCTGGCATATCACATTGTAGGTCTTGTGCTAATTTTCCTGGTCCACCAAATGTTGACAAACGTCAAAGTAAACTTGCATTCCCTGTGGATTTCATTTTTCTTTTGTAGATTTCTACAAGCATAATAACTGTCACAAAATCTTCAGCTGAGCACTGGGATATTTTTAAGTCTCTGGTTTCAGGCAAAATTCGTTCAACGGATCAGATTCCATTATCTGAAACTGACTCTAAAGCAAGAGACCTCATTACTGCAAAAATGACTGTTGTGCATTGCCTCTGAATTCTGGTTCATGAGTATTTCCCACCAATTCTTTTGACATTTAATATATTAATAGGCCTCTGTATAACTAGAAAAGGTAACAAGAGCTATCTGTGTTGAGCATTAGAACTAATGTGAATTGTTTATGAATAATAATTTTGAGTACAGATTTCTCTTAAGATAACTTCGTTCATGGTTCCAGCAATTTAAGAGCCATATATTATATTCCAACAGTACATAGGGATCATATTTTTACATTTTATACTGCTTTTAGTATATATGGTTACCAAATGTTTGAGCAGGGAAGCGTGTGCCCAAGGAATTTGCTCCCTTCAACTAACACAACTGAGTTTCACATGTCATCTATCAAAACATTACATGTTATTAACCCCAGACCTTTCAAGAAGCAAACTATTCTAGCTGGGCTATGTAAAGTCCTGAATCAGAACCACAGCAGGTGCTGTGGGGAAAATAGCTGCTCATGCAAGTGTATCTCTCTATCAGATTTATCCCCTACCTTTCTGAACTAGGTCCCCAAAGCAGGTAACAATAATAAAGCAATCAGTTCTTTATAAAAGCAAATAAAAGTACAATTAAAAGAGCAAATAGTACCAAGCACAGATGAAAACAGCAGGGGAAGTTAAAAGCGGTCAGCAAAGAATACAGCAGCACACAGTCAAAATACCTCTGAAGGGCAAAGGTTTGTTTAAAGAAGAAAGCCTTCACCTGGTGACCGAACATCGCAGGGGAGGGAGGCAAGCAGGCTTGGAAGGGAGCTTCGAAGCCTAGAAGCAGCCATAGAGGGGACTTTTTCTCATATTCCCCCTAGAGGAGTCTCAGCCCTCTTCAGCTGTTCTACTTTGTTGTACAATGAACTTGCAAAGGACACTGGGGGAGACTGAGAAGAGCACACCAGCTGCATCCTCCTTTGCAATCATTGTTGCCAACATCCCCAGTGAGGACCCTTCTATGTCCATTTAGGCTTCCTGTGCAGTTTCAAACGCCTGAATAGGGCTAGCCGACACGGCTTTTCCTGCAGAGCTTAAAACCTGGTCAGGAGAGGAGTAAGGATGTGGTTTGCAAGCCACATGCGCCTCCACAAGCTCTGGGACTGCCCCTGCTGCTGGAACCCCACAATTTGCTGTGCAGTGGCAAATTTTAAATATATGTAAGGTGTTAAATCAGTCCTTTAGAGGTTCCACTAGTTTCAAGGTGAATCGTTTGTTTGTTTGCCACTGTGGCTGCGTTTTGGCAGTGTGAGAGCAGCAGTGCCACTCATGGGGGTCTTGGGGTGTGTGTAAAAGTAGCCCCAAGACACCCTGAAGGTACCCATTAGTACAGGAAAAAGCAGCCCTTAAGAACGTTTGGTCCCAAGCAGTGCAAGGCTGCAATCCTACTCATGCTTTCCTGAGGGTAAACCTCACTGTACGCAGTGGGCCTTACTCCAGAGTCATTGTATAGAATTGCACTGTAAAGGGCATAACCAGCATTTGGATTTTTACCACCTTGTATGGCATTCTCAGACTGGGGAGGCTGAAGTTCAAATCCTCATCCAGCCATGAAGATCACAATACCGTTCAGCCTAAGCTACCCCACGAAGCTGTTGGAAGGATGCAATGAAGCAGGAAGATACCATGTACTCTGCCTTAAGCTCTTTCGAAGAAAGGCAGAATAGAAATGCAGTAAATGAAATAAATATTGGGAGAGGAACTCATGGAAAGCTCCAGTCTCTACTTCTGATTAGTAAAGCTTGGGAGAAAAAACCCTCCAGATTATGAACAAGGCAGGCCAAGAGGAACGCATGATTACCTGTTTCGAGTGCAGGAAGCCTCTTTTATTGTGCAGCCTTAAGCAGGTTCACTCAGAAGTAAGTGAAAAAAGTGGAACTCATGTACACAATATTGTATACTTAAAGTTGCTGATTTGTTTGTGGATTCTCGGGGAGGAACAATGTGAGGGTACTAGAATGCAGAAATGGTAAGGGGGCGTTGGCAGGGGAGAGCTGGGGTTGGAAAAGGCTGCTTAATTTGTCCCCACTGATCCTGCTTTGTAAAACTTCCTTGCAAATGTTTCAAGTTGGGAACAGGCATGTGCTGAGAAAACATGCAGTTTGGCTCTGAAGTAACAGTAACACACAAGCAAATACATTATCCCATGTCTTAAGATTATGCCTTGATTTTTCTATGATTTCTTAAAGACTTAAAACCCATCCAGTAGTAATGGAAATAAATTTTCTATCTCTTGCTTGCTCTTTTCAACAACTGTCAGGAAATCAATATTTTAAAGTTCCTTACATTCTATTCGATTTATAAAAAGCAAAATCATCATTTAAAGTAGAAAAACATAGGTTTTTCTGGAGCTATCGGCAGATCTTACCTCTGATATATTGAAAAGACCACAACCTTCTAAGGCCAGCTTGTTGAAATTTTGGCAGATGAACTTTTCTAGAATTGAAATGTCCATTTCAATAATGCCATTAAAATAGTGGTATAGAACTTGAACATTTTCAAGTTAGCTTAGTAAGGATGTGTACCTCCAGGGAAATTCCCAAATACATTACTCTTGTGTAATTCTACTGAACTTAATTGAACTAAATCAGTGTAGCGGTATGTCCACTGGAAATGTTTCTACTTATTTGCCCAGCAGTTGGTCAGTGCAATAGGACAGATTTTTTCCCTATTTTTTCGTCACTCGTGGGACTTTGTTAATAAGGAGCCTTCAGTGCAGGAATGGCAAGAACATTTATCTACCTCTGAAGTTTCACATAATCTGCTCTTCTTCAGACTCTCTTCTGTATTTATTTAGCAGATGCCCTATGTTTTTAACCATGATCACCAGTTCTTTGGCATCAACTAAATTTGTAAGCAATCTTGGAATCAGCTGCAGCCAAGGTATTAACTCATTTCCCTCTGTTTAGCCCATGTCCTAACATGATCTTGTCCTGGTGTCTGGGACAGCCTTCTTCAGCTTGGGGTGTGGCAGAATGTGGCTCTCAATTCCTATAACTTCTGGTCAGCAAGGGAATTGCAGGAGGTACTATCTGACATATCTAAATTATGCCAGGTTTACAAAGGCTGGTCTAGGAAGATGGATGAGGTGCTGCAAATCACAGGGACAATTAGAGCAGGGTGTGATGAAACCCTGTTCTGTACCATGCCCAGAAGCTGGGACCTTCTGCAACCTGGTGCTGCTAGATGATTTGGAGTTCCAGTTCCATTAGCCCCAGCCCTGATGTTTTGGGAAATGTTGTCTAAAACATTAAGAAGACACTGGGTTGGGGAAGGCTGCCCTGCTACCTCCACACAACTTCTTGTCCCAAAGCAGCCTAAATATCAGTATTCCTAACCACTGGCAAGGCTGGCTGGTGCTGTTAGGTGTTGAAGACCAAAGCATCTGTAGAGTATCAGCTTGGAGTGGAGAGATCTAACATATGTACAGCTAAAACCATTGAAGGACCACTGTTAAATTTAAGTAGGGTCAGCCCAAAAGTAAGACAATTCTCACAAATATTTTCAATGGAATGAACATGCACCCCAATACTTGATCACCTTTGTAGCAACTGGAAAAAGAGCCATGGCAGCCAGCCACTCCGATTGTTGGGATCATCAGTGCAGACACTCGGGAAGCTCTGCCTTCCTTCTCAATCAACTTTGTTTGTCCTTGGTGATGTCATCACTCAGTTACATAGCACCATGATATTTGGTATTTATATGGTCATGATATTTGGAACTGATTGACTTGCTAGGATATTTCTAGAAATGAATAAGTCTGAATTGGGAAGAGAGGAAAAAAATAATGGCACTGAAAATGCTTGTGGAACAATAGTCATGGAGAAGAAAGAAAAGTTTCACCATCCATTCCAAATTGACCATCTTTGAAATGGGTGGAGATTCTGTGCAGCCTGTGTTTAACTCTTTCCGCTTTCCTGTGGAGCATAAAAATGCTTTAACCAATCTTAATTTCTAGTAATTTCCAGTTCTCTTTTGAATAAAATTAGTCATGACTAAACCTACTGAAACAATTTAATTTCAATCACTTTATATTCTATCATTTTCAAAGGGAGTTACATACTGATCCCATTTCTCTTGTCCCAAGAATCCTATTAATTTCAATGGGATTTAGTCCATGTAAATGTACACATATGAGTATGTCCCCACTGTCCCCCCACTGAAGTATGTCCCCACTGAGTTCAACATAGTTTATTCACAGGTAGTTGGGTATATCTAGTGGAAAGACTGTACTCTCTCCTTTATTTTGCAATTTATTTGATCTTGCTTTTCTTTCTCAATGTACTGTTTCTATTATACTTTCCCGTATTTAAAAAGTTATGTGTGTTCTAATTTTGCAATATAGTTGACTACTTAAAAAAATATGAACACAAAAAGAGCCTTGCTGGATCAGACTAAATACCCAGCTGGTCCAGCATTCTTTTCCCACAGTGGCCAATCGAGAAGCCCACAGAGAGATGAATGTGAAAATCTTCCCACTCAGTAACTGTCAATCAAACCTATGCTCCTCTCTCCTGAGGGTAACGCATAGTCATCCAGACTAAGGATCATTGATAGTCTTATCCCCCCCTTTGAAGCTGTCATTGTTGACAGCCATCCCCACATTTTGCGGTGGGAAATTCCATAGTTTACTTGTGTGAAGCACCATGTCCTTTTATGTGCCTTGAATTTCCCACGATTTAACCTCACAGGATGATCTGAGATCTAATATTTTGAAAGAGTGACCCAAGCTTCTCCCTAGCCACTTTCTGCCTACCATGCACAATTTTAGGAATTTTCCTACTTCCTATCCAGGAGACAGCCACCATCTATTGATCTTTTGCCAAGAGACCATCAGGAGAATGTGTTTCATATTTCCTGCAGATGTTTGTGTATATCCCAGCCCATTTTCAGGGCCTGACAGTATAATACATTTCATGTAATGTAACATTATGTAACAATATAACATTGATTAATCAATGGTATTTGCATCTTTATTATACTTCTATCCACATCTTAAGAGTAAGAGCAGTTCAACAATGGAGCCAGTTACTGGAGGGAGGGGCCAGCTGTCTCTTTCTGTAGAGCTTCAGAAAGAGGGTCAACAGCTCTCTGTTAGGGATTCTTGAGCTCTTGTTTTTCTTCTTCAAACAGCATGCTGGACAGGAGGTTCTGTGCAGGGCTCCTTCCAGCTTAGTGATTCCTTCTGTATCCTCCACATCCATGAAGCCAAAAAACTGTAGTAGTACAGCTGAATTGTGCATCTTCTGACATTATCAGGGCCACCAAATTGGCTACTAAAACGGCCATTAATATTTTACATATCCTTTGCACAATTAGCTAGCAACAGCTAAATGGAACATGACACCCCATTGTGGACATCTGGTTTAATTAAAAATTGAACTTCTATTATTTACGCAGAAACTAAGTCAACAACTGAAGGCTGAATCACATAACCACATGGGAGAAAGCATTTGAAAAGCTGAGTGTGCCTGCTTCCAGTTGACCACGCACAGCATCTATGCATCTTTTGGCATAATAAAATGTGTATTCAACATTTGATGAGTTCTCTACATGAACACAGAAGCACACAACTTGCAGCTCCAAGGAAGTTCCATTGACCATGTGTGCTTGAACAGTCATGATGAAAGTTGCCCAACATAATCTGTTGAGGTCCAGAACATACGAAGTTGCTTTATATGAGCCAGACCATTGGTCCATTTAACTCAGTGTTGTCTACAGCAGAAGTAGGTGACATGGTGCCTTCCAGATGTTTTAGTCTACAATTCCTTAAACTCCAAACAGCCTAGGCAATAATTAGGGATTATGGGAGATGTAGGCCAAGCCTTGTAGAGGACCCAGTGGGCTATCTCTGATCTACATCAATTGTAGCTGCTCTCCAGGATTTCAGATAAGTTTTTCCCTCCCAGCAAGCCCAGTCCCTTCCAAATGCAAAGAATGTAGTGTACTATTGCCTATCACATATCATCCTTTCCCTATCATTATGGACTGTTAAAATATGTTTAAGCTTTCTTGAACTATCCTGATAAAATGCCAGGACAACAATATTAGATGATAGGTGGCATTCCTTAAAGAAAGGACCCTAATAGCAGTAGAGAAATTACTTCAGTTCCTTCCCATAGCTAATACAAGCACCACTGGCACTTTTATAATGTCAGTTTTCTGCTTTCATGGCTAACAGTACACCTTGTTTTATACACATAGATAAGTTGAATTTTACACCTTTCAAGTTCTTTTTCTCTCCACCAGATGTCATTTCAAATACCCTCTCACCAAATTCTTACATTAAACTTGGAACTGCCTTTTAAACAGGTTTCCCATTCTATCTTAAAACGTACCTCCGTTTCTGCTGCTGATAATCTTGCAGGAGGGTGTTGACTCGTGTTGTATATGTTCTTTTTGTGCTGTTCTTGCTTTGCTTAAAAAGTGGCAAAAGTTGTGAAAACAGAAATATGAAGCAGACTTCTGAACCGTGTTTCAGAAGTTCGCAAGTGCACGCACACAAATCTGTAACACGCTTGTCAACAGAACAAATATGTCCTCTCTTGTGTTCCCAATATCTGGGTCCAAGTGTTTGACTGCTTCGGAAGAATCTTCTGATGTGGCATTCGAGCAAAGATATTGAATCTGACTTTCAAGCCTGAAATATACAGTTTTCTGTTCTCCACTCTGTGCTTAAACTATTATCGCTGCCTTCTGACCATTTCCCTGGACAGTTATTTCTTAGATGTCTGTCATCATTTTCAGCCTGCTGGGATTGGAGTTACTGACATTGAGGCTATGCAGTCCTGGGCTTGTAAATTCTTCCTTACATGCCTCTGGACGGAAGGAATGAGGATCTAATACACTTTATTATTCCTTTGCAACCTATAAACCAAGAATCTCCCAAACTCTTGTTAGTGCTGCCCTCGCAAATGACTCTTTTGTCCACAGTCTACAGATAGCTGATATGACCCTGATTTACAAACACTGGGCACAAGGAGGTGCATTGAATTGATGTAGCTGAACAAGAGGATATCATACAACAGATGTCAGGAACCCAAGAGGGTATCTACCCACTCAGGAACCTGGGTGTTTTGGTTTAGACAAGAGGCAGACCTGAGTCGTAGACAGGCCTTATGTTTCAGAAATCAGAGTTAGCCATCACTGCTTTAGTCCAGAATGTCAGTTATGGTCTGATGCCGGTGATTCATTTAGTCTGCAGCTCAACCCAGACAGCCCATCTCAGGATCCAGTCTTTCAGCTTTTCTGTTTCTTTCCCCATCCCTCACCAATTATATCACTTAGCCTGAAGAAGAATGTTGGAGAACTGAAACACTGACACAATCATTTTGTGGAATTTTGGTTGGCCCTAATAAAGGCATGACTCAATGGCAGATCCCCCCACTTCCAAGGTCCAACATGGCTGCCTTCCTTATTTTCCAGGTCAGGATTTGTCATCTGCTGGGGACTTACTTTCAGCCAGTAGAAAACATTTGGTCAAGAGCATGGAATACAAATAAAAAGGCATGTAGAAATCAGAATCCAGTCCAAGGATAAAGAAGAAGAAGAAGAAGAAGAAGAAGAAGAAGAAGAAGAAGAAGAAGTAGTAGTAGTAGTAGTAGTAGTGGGGGGAGGGATACTTTCCCTAGATAACCTGCTGTTGCTGCTTCAGCTGCCTACCTTCCCTGGCTTGGATCCTGACTTCCACTTGCTATTTGCATCCCATCCTCTTGATTTATTTCTATTTGGTAGAATAGAATATCTAGAATCACACACAGTGTCCAGCTTCTGGGCTCACTCAGGCAGAATAATATCTGGTCATAGGAAGAAATGGAAAAATCCAATAAAGTAGCGCAAGTGTGATTGGGCAGAAAAAGTAGTAGAAATGACAGGTGCCTCTGTTCCTTTTAATGCAGGTGTTATTTTGTTTGAACAGTGTTCAGTTTTTAAACATGTAAACAAGTTCCCGTGCCATGCAGTCCACAAGCCCCATTGCAGGGGGGAGCAGTGTAGCTGTGAGTGGGTGCCTGATGCATCCTTGCAGTGTTGTTCACTATTGCCTGTACTCCCAGCTACAGGTGGGACTGCGGTTACTTAGCGTAACTCATCCCCGGTTTCTTGTACCTCTCAGACAACAGCAAAAGTCAAAATAGCCTAAAAAGCAAATAGCATTGACTGTCACTTTAAAAACAACAGAAGATTCTCAGTTAAAGCAAGCAGCCCTGGACCAGGGGCCCAAGATCCCGCCGTATAGATAGATACAGGAAGGTCAAACACTCAGTTCCCCATTTTTCAAAATATGCTCTGGTGGATCTCTTGATCCTCTGGGACCAGCTGCAAGGTGGGGGAAGAGTTATGTACAGATGGGCAGAAGAGAGAGAATCTGGGAGCAACCAGGAACCCAGGGTGCTTCAGCTATGGGGCAGTATAGAAAGGGAAATAGTAATAATAATGAACACACCATGTGAACAGAAGGGTCTTCTCCCTTGTCTCCAGAAGTCATGGATCTGTCTACCTGAGCCTTCCCCAACTTACTTCCCTCCAGATGTGTTAGAATACCATTTCCAGTGTTCCTGACCATTGAGCATCAGGCCGAGGCTAAGGGGAGTTGAAGTCCAAAACATCTGGAGAGCACTAGGCTGTGTCTGGCTGATAGTGGTGCAGCTAGGGCCCCAGAGCCCCGAAGTCCAGGCTCCTGGAATGCAGCCTTCCCTCTAGTGACCACTCGGAGAGCAGCCATTGCTGAACGTGTGAGGGCAGCAGGAGCAAACTGAATTTCATCCCTGGGGCCATGATGGGGTGCTAGGATTTAAGCAGGTTTAAGAGGCAAAGCAGCACGTGCTCAAAGCATTTTTTATCAAGGATAGCAAATGTGATGGTTCTCTCAGGAATCGAGAAGCAGTTGCAAAGCATGGGATGATGGGTGGGCTGAAGAATGCAAGTTGTGTGTCTCCCAACTCAAGTAATCCACAGGGCCATCTAAAAGTGCCCTACAAATGACCATTAACTCCAGGCACTAATTTACTTTGCTGCATCACTGCCAGCACTCACAGAAAGGCTTCTGATCCTCCCATCCCCTCCCATCCCAATTTTTTCATGTGTTTATTGATGCTGCTGGATTGGGAACAGGTAAAGACTGTTTCCTGTGTGCACTATGTGAGATAAATAGATACATTGATATTTAAGGGCGACTGGAGGAGTAGCTAATCTAACATGAAGCTGAGAAGTTAACACTAAAGTCTCTCAAAATGGTGTAGGAAATGTTGAAAACAGGGTTTTGTATGGGGTTGGTAGAATAATAAACATAATGGCTGATAGCCAGTGAAAAACACTGGCCCAGGAAGCACACTGTCTTACTTTTAATGGTGGCGCCAACGTGGGAAAGCTGCATTGTATCCCACCCCACCCCACCTGTGTATTTAAATACATGCAGAACATGTGACAGCCAGCGTGCATGGAGGTTAGAGTGCAGGACGAGGGATATGCACCATCCAGGTGCTAGTTTCTCTTCAGCTGTGAAGCTCGCTGGGCAACTTTGGGCCAGTCACAGGTTCTCAGCCTAACCTACTGCTCGGGGTTCTTACTCTGAGGATAAAAAAAGAACTATGTAAGCGGACTTGCATTCCTCACAAGAGGAAAAAGGACAGGATATAAATGCAGTGTGATAATAATTTGCAGAATCAAGATTTTGGAGCGGGGCTGTATATTGTGAGCAGAATACCACTGCAGAAAGTTGATAAGCCATAACTGTTTATTTAGATAGGATTCCTCACGGATGCCTTTGCCAAAGAAAATGATTCACCGCTAGATGGAGCACTTGTGATTCTGAAATGAAATATCATGCCAAAGAGTTTAATACTAAGAGAGGGTGGAGGGGAAAGCGATTCTGCCTATCAATCTCCCACTGCATTAACGAGAGGGATATATTTCTGTAGCCCTCTTGGGCAGGGTCAGCTGCAAGTTACTGCCTACCTAAGGTCCCTTCCTTTGGCCACAACTGAATGTTACTCATTCCACTGATAGGATTATCAAAATCCCTTTTATGCTACAGCCTAGCTTTGAGGGCAGCTCATCATATCAATATAAAAAACCCCTCAAAAATCACACACCCAGAATTTGGCCCTGTACAAGTTAGGGCAAAAATAGGCACGGCTTCCACCAGCCACTTTCTGTCGCGTTCTCTCCACCCTTTCCCTGCAATGCAATGCAGTTGGTGGAGAAGGCAGAGCTGCTGCAGAAGGAAACTTCCAGGTCTGGGAGTGAAGAACTATCTCCCGCTGGGGCAAAGCTCCAAAGAAACCATCTCCAGCCCTGGTGAACTCTTCAGCACCTCTTCATGACAGACATTTCACTGGTGGCTACCTGCAGAATGCTGCTCACTGGATGTGACTTGGATTGGTTGTCTATGGTGCCATCTCGGTGTTTCCATTGACTTTAAACAAACCTCTTTGCCAGTGTTTTTCAATTGCCTTTGCTTATAAGCACCTAGATCAGGGCTGTTCTCATTGCCATTGTCAGCATCACCATCATCACATGGCATTTCTATTCTGCCTGTTTCCTCTTCTGAAGAGCTCACAGTGTCCTTCATGGCACCATTTTATCCCCTCAACAACAACCCTGTGAGGTAGGTTGGGCTGTGAGGTAGACTGTGACTGGCCTAAAGTCCTCCAGTGAGTTTCATGGCTGAGTGGGGACTAGAACCCTGGTCCCCAGTCCAACACTACACCCACCACTTCACACTGACTCTCTGAAAATTAGACATGGGCTTCTTTAACAGAATTAATTACTGGAGTTCCATAAGTTATATCCAAAGTTATCATAACTCCCATGCATTTCAATGGGTGTGTCCATAGTGGAAATAACACTGGGTATGATCCCAGTTCTCAAAACTGGTTGAGTAACCTGAGGCCCTTGTGGACATGGCTTGTCATTGATACAACCAGTGGGGTGGGTCATATCTTCTTTCAGCCCAAGGGACACATTCCATGTTGGTGGGACCACAGGAAAATGGTAGGGCCAAAAGTGCCAGCATATTTAAGCACAAGGGTTTGACTGCAGTAACTAAGCCTTAGGAAATCCATTTCAAACTTTCAGATTGTGGGGTGGGGATACTGCAGAGAAGCTGGGAAGCCACCTAGCTATCATTGCTGAGGAAAGGTGTGTTTGGGGGGGAGGGGGGCATAGGGAAGGGTGTGCTCACTTGGAGAATCCCTTACCGAGATACCAGATTGCCTCCCAGACTGGAAGTCCTAATCTCCTTCCCCGAAACAGTGGTTCTTAGTCTTTTGTTTTCTATGTCTCACCAATCACTCTGTCAAAGAACCTAAATCTCATCATATTTGAAACAAAACCCCCACTTTTCCTGAGAAGGACATCAATATGTTTACAGGCATGCTGTTTTATATTTATCATTAATGGCAAATGTTAGGGACATAAAAATGCAAGAAGAAAAATTGTGCTTTCAAAACATGGTGCTGGACATGAGCTTTGCAAATACCCTGGGCCCACAGAAACATAAACAATTGGGTCCTACATCAAATCAAGCCAGTACATGCCCTGGAAGAAAAAAAATGAAACTGTTCTTCTTTGGACACAACATGAGAAGACGAGACTCATTGTTGAAAACAATAATACTAGGGAATGTCAAAGACAGAAGAAGAAGAGGAAGACCAAATATGAGATGGATCAATTCCATAAAGTAAGCCACAGCTTTGGATTTACAAGAGCTGAAGAGGACTGACAAAAACAGAACGTTTTGGAGGGCAATCATTCATAGGTTTGCCATAAATCAAGGCAACTTAGCAGTACATAACAGCATCAGTATATATAGATGTCAATTTTATTGCTATGGGTTTAAAGACAAGTAAAAAATAATAGTCCCATTACTAATAATTGTGTCAAAAGGTCACAGGGCAGGTAGGGTTGCAGGAGGTGGCGCATCACTTGCAGGTGGACATGGGGATGGAAGGAATTTTTAGCCATTGTTATGAAAGCACCATCTCCCACCTTGTGAAACACCAAGGAGATTCAGCCATTGAGTACTATACAAATAAAATAATAAAATAAAATAGACTACTTCTGTATCCCATCAGTTAAGAACCACTGTTCTAGAAGACAGCACTATTAACATTTACAGAATTTGTTGTCAGCCACCCTGAATCCATAGGGTACAGCAGGATAGAAATGATATAAGTAGGTAAGCAAACTATTCTTAGCCGTAATTATATGTACACATTTGTGTTGTCATTTCCCTTCCCAGGCTTGATGTCTTTGGTTGGTTGGAAAGGGGAGATGCACACTCTAATGACATGTACCTAAGTCTTGAAAGGATAAAGTGGAGAGATCAGGACTCAAGGGCCATAGTCTTTAAAAGTGGCATGTCAGGTGTGACAGCCACTTGTACCTAAGGTGCAGATGATTTGTCTTTGCAGTCTCTTGATTTATGCTACACAGACCTTTGGAGTTCCTTGGAAAACTTCCACCTGCTATTTTAGGCTTTGCTTTATCTCCACTGATTCTTAGGTAAATAGATATGATTCTTAGAAAAACATTTTGAATTACTTTGAATAAGGATCACTGTTCTATTGACTGCACCCTTTTCAATTATGATAACCCATCCAACCAAATAAAAGCCACGGTAGATAAGGATCTCCACTGACTTAGGAGTCATCAGCCTTCCTGGATATCCATATTAATATAGAGGGTTGGAGAAACTGAATATGCACAGATATCTTTCCAAACAACTTCATTGCACATGGCCATGATTTTCCAGTTTCTTAATTTAATACCAAAAGTTTGAGAGTTTCAACCAAAGTAAAAACCTTTAGTCTTCATTTAACAGGCCACCTGATGAGCAAGAATCAAACTGTATAGACAGAAAACTCAAAATATGTGGAAAAGAGTCAACAAAATCCAAACCGATCGCACCAAATTGTTCAAGCGCTCCCCATGCAGAGCTACTCAGAATGACACGTATCATTTAATTTACAATAGCAGTAATTAACCCTTGCCAATTACAGTGTAATTACTCACTGACTGGGTATCTAATTGACACAGATAATTAACTTTTCACATTATTAGGTAAAATGTGATTTAGTTTTTCTGCACACCACTGAAATAAGTCATCTGATTCAAAGTGGACAGAAAGATCACTTTGTAACATACAATTTGTGTAGTTAATAACTGAAGTACAGGAACTGTAGAAGTATAAATATTACAACACACGATACATCTTTTTAAATTTTAATTTGTGTGGTAGGTAATGAGTCTACAATGACTGCTGACTTGAGCATCAGATTTGTTGCTGTTGCAGTCTGTGACATTGAATGAGATTGACAAAGCTACACCATAAACATTACTCAATAAAAGCTGACACTGTTTTTAAAGATGAATTCTTCTGAAGTATTTAGGAATTTCCAGATGCCTGCCTCCATGTACATCTGCTTCATGGTAGAAAGGAAGTACATTTGCAGAAGTGCAATGGTTTGTGAATCAGAGCTGATATTTATTTGCATCTTGTACTCCTGTTTCCAGATTGTGATATTTGGAAACAGGAGAAATAACATGGGACTTGTAGTTTAAAGTGATTGGAGAAGTAGTATCAATGGGAGAGGCTGGTGGCTCCCTATATCAGTGAAGCTCCTCATTCATTCCAACTTTTATTTTGAGCTGGACAGAAAGCACTCCATGATGCCGAACTCCACCATGGAGCACCAGAAATAGCTCCTATAAAGCTTGAAATAAAAGCTGCAATAGAAAGGATTCCTACTGCTATAGGAGTCCCCAGGGTCCCTTCAGCATCAGCATTAATATAGAATATACACAATTGAACACACACAATTATTTCTCCAGCCAACTTCAGTGTCGATTCCAGTAATCCAAAGCTTGCCAATATTAAAACCCATAGGGAGATACCATCTCATCATTAGGCTAAGTTTCCAATGAGAAAGAAAAAAAGATGGCCAGAAATGGGTTTTCAGCGAAGTGGCTTTGCTTAGAAGAATGTTGCGATTCATAAGCTTTGAAGGGCACACACATCCCACAGAGCTGGGTGCCTTAATACTTTTTCTCTCCTCACCGATTAGAGGCAACAGTAGTTTTGTGAGTGGAGCAAGGATTTCTCAGAAGAATTCTCAGGACCCACAGCAAACTAAAATCCCTAAGTTCTTGCAGAACAGCCCTCCCATGAGGAAGGATAAATTCATCATCTCCAGAGATCTGGATCTCTGTTGGATTCTGTGCACATTGCCAGTGGGAGGGCTGTGGGCCCCAGTGTGGTGGGTGCCCTGTGAAGCATCGAGTGTATGGAATGTCTGTATGGCATGACTGCATCTGGAATCTGACTAGAGGAACCACTGAGAGCATCATTGCCGTGAGTTCAAGGAGCAGTAGTGTAGCACCATGTTGCCTGTGGAGCATGGAGGTCCTCTCTCCTACCCATTTCCCAGCAGCATGTCCAACTGCCTCAGCCAGTAGGAGGTCTTGTGCCACCCAAAGACCAATGGAAAACTGAATTGATTGGGCTTTCATGACCAATTCACTGTCATGGAAGCGCAGGAACACAAGAAAAGCCATGCTGAATCAGACCAAATGTCCATCTAGTCCAGCAGCAACCAGGTGCCCACAGGGTCGCCCAAGCAGGATGGGCGCAAGACCTCTGCTGCCCAAGCTCCTCATCAACTGATATATGCAGCTGTGCTACCTGAGGTGGTAATACTATAGACCCTCTGCCAGGTTACCTAAAGAACTTCCTGCTCCCAAAGCTTACATTCTTTCCTAGAGGCCCAGTTTCAGCTCATCTCATGTTGAATATGATAGGCAGGGTAGCCAGTCACACACACATGAGATAGACAGGTAGGTAGGTAGGTAGGTAGAGAATGCCCAAAAATATAGGAAAAAACAGGACATACAGTCACACAAAAATTGGAACCCTCTGTCGCAATTTCAAAATGCAAATTTAGAAACACTTGCAAAATTAGAAATACTTGCTATAATTTAAAGAGAAATGCAGTACCCACCAAAGTGGGGAACACTGTCAGCATATGACCGATGGACTTGCTGTTCAGTCTGCTGACTGTTGATGGGCAATTTCAAGGCCCTTTCTCACTCTAGGGGCTTCTTGTGATTCTTTATTTTTAAATCTTACTTGGACAGTGCAGCCTTTCAAATTTAGGAGACCTTCAAATATAGGACTGACCTTTGTACAATAGAACACTTGGCTTCTTTAATTGAAAGGAGGTAATCAGGATGGGACCTTTTCAGTAGCAACACCAAGACTTTGGAACACTTTACAGGAAAATTTCACTCTTTTCCTTCTTTCCTGACCATTTACAGATCTCGAGATCTGAATTGTTCCTGGCTATTCTACTGAATATTCTGCTGCTAAGTCACTGTTTTTAATGTTTTTGCTTGGCTTTGCTTTGCTTTATTTTGTGTATTAAACAGGTATCCCACTGATTTCTGGGTTTCTAGAGGTTGGTTTAGTCCTACTCCAATAGTTTCCTCACATGAGCTTTCTCTTTTACTCGGCTGAATGGGACCATTACAGTACAAAAAGTGCAACAGTGCAGCTGGGTAAATTTTTGGAAAATCTGCTCACGAAACTGGGCTGCATGGTTGCTGCTGAGTGGACCTCACAGCAGGATGATAAAGCAATATATTTTTGAGTGCAAAATGCCAAAAGATTAATTTTCCCACTCCAGTGGTCCACACCACACACACAAATTCTTCCCATTAGTCACATTTACAGGTGTTCCATTATTTAAAACTATTTCATATAAGCATTAATGGGGGTTTTGAAGTGGCAAGTACTACTTGCTTTCTCCCCTATGTGCAGATCTTAGATTGTTGGTTCCCTACCCCCTCCCCTGAAAAGGATATCCTTAAGATATAGAAATAGTATCTGAGATGACCTGCCAGTTTTCCAAACTGCTGTAATGGTTATTCTGTAAAGAAACTCTTGACAATGATGAATAACCTCTGAAACTTCAGAATAGCAGGCTTTGTTTATTTTGCCATCTTGTTGCATTTATGTTAGGTTTTTCACTTGGGGCTACACTTATTCTTTGAAAGCTGAACTGGTTCTCTTGTCATTTAACATTCTTTCCCCCCTTTCCTCCACTGCCCCCGCCCCTACCCTGCCTTCCTTGTCTGAGGCATTATATGGAAAAATGATGGCTTAAGATGCTACAAGTTCCAATTTGGACTTTAACATTGATTATCTGCAGCTTCAGCCTTTGAAAAGAATGGACCAGGCCCCACTTCAGGGGGGTTTTCTTCCAAAAAGAGGGCTTATTCAATTCAAGATGTTTGCCTCTGTATTGGAAATTTCAAGTCAGTCTGCTTCTGCACTGCCAGGCTGAATATTTTTCTATTTGATTGTTTCTACCCTCTAACCATAGAAATATTTTGTGTGTTGCTGGTTTGCCCAGGAACACACAGATATATTGAATACATCCTCAATCTATTTCAACAGCCCTGACTGGCTTGCGTATGGGGCAGTTAGAATTGTGCCATCTCTAACACCACATTATCACAGCGATGAGATTATTGCTCATCAGCTGGTGGCCAGGACTGGCCATAATTAGTTCACAATCTGATTTAAGATGGGTCAAGAAGCCAGCACCTGCATGAGGTCCTCCCAACCCATCAGAGCATTCTTGGCCCTCTCTTAAGACAGAGGTCAGGGCTTGAAACCACCCCTGGTCCCATAGGGAAACACTGCCGGTCTTTCCCTAGTCATTTCCAGAATCAAAGTGCCACATCTCCACCATCGTCTTTGTAAGTCCTCCTCCTCCCTCGGAACCCCAGAATTCTCTGAGCCAGGCGGGGGTTCTGAAATGCATGCCTGTGCTAGATGTGGGTTCTACATCTGAAACGATGGAAGGCTGCTGGATTGTGGTGTTAGGAAAAGTCAGGCCTGGAGCATCCTGATGATACCCCTAAGCAGGCACCAAAGACTTTCTTTAGAGGAAAAGCACATACTGTTTGTTTTCAGACCTGGTTCCAGTCACATGAGCAAAGGTCAACCTAAGAGCCTACAGGTAGTGGCAGAGAAAAGCTACAGATGCACAAGAAAAGGAAGTAGCAGATGTATGTTCCTTCTGATGCATTCAGTGCATCTATGAGGGGAAAGTGGGATGATACCTGTTGGACATATCCCTGATGCCAGTAAGCCTCCTAATTATGTTCCCATGAAAGAGACCCTGCATCTGTTCAGGATCCCTGATTGGCTAGGACTTCCCAAAGGCACAGAGAAGTTTGGCACATGTACTGCTGTATGTTCACAGAGCTCCTTTCTCACTAATGATGACTGCTTGGTCATTATGGATCAGGTCAGTGGGTGTGTTGGTCAGTGGACACAATACAGCTCCCTGCTGCAGTGTTCACTGAATGCCTAGAAGAAGCTGCTTGAGGGATACCCCTCAAGCTGTTCATAAAAGTGGTCAAGTTCACCTGGAAAACACAGTGGGAGTCAAGAAATATATCCTGAGTTGCTCTTCTTGCTACGAAGCTGGTCTGGCTGATCTCACTGTATTTCTAGAGCTGGGGCAACAGGCCCATGGGCTGTCTGCCCACACTCATCTTCCTGGTTTGGAATTTGTTTGTTTGTTTATAATTGAAACTATAAACTATCTAACCAATAGACCAGTCAGACTCTCTAAGCAGATTTACAAAGCATGTGAAAACAAAAGAAGCAGTAACTATAAAACAATATATTCTGTATAACAATCAACCAATGATAAACAAGCACCATCATAAACACAAACCATGACAATATGTAATTAACATACAGTACACAATATATTATACAGTATTTAGCTGAGAGTCTAACCTGAGAGTTAAAAACAATACAAGTTAATTCTAAAACCTGTCACCATTTAATTCCATTTCAACTTTAATTCTGTATAATTTATTATTAAAATATCCAGAAAATAAAGTTGTTTTTGCTTGGCACTGTAAGGATTGCAAAGAAGGTGCCAGGTGAGCTGCTGTTGGAAGGCTATTTCATAAATGAGGCACAGTCACTGCAAAGGCCCCTCTTCTGTTTGCCACCCCCTTACCTCCTTGGAGGATGGTGGCTCCAGAAGGACCTCCAAACCCAATCTTAGGGGTGGGGCAGGCACATATGGGAACAGGTGTTCCTTCAGATATCCTTGTCCCAAGCCATTTGAAGGTCTTCAACTAGGTATATCCATTTATATAGGACAGTGTTTAGGAGAGCTGGCGGTACACACACTTGCACTTGATGAGCTGCCCAGTCTAAATCTGGTCAATGCCAATGAACCATGAAAAGGCGGAAGCAGCAGGGGCCTTGAAGTTACCCATCCACAGGTAGCACTTGGACAGCAGACTGAACAGCCCTACAGTCAGTCTTCTCCCCCAGAGTGAGATTTCTTGCATGTTTATTTTAATAATTATTTCTACATTTTCACCTATGTATTTGCATTTGGATATGGACATCTTATGTAAATTGATGTTCCCTTTTTGGTAATGGGTAAGTAGTCAACCCACTTCTTTCTGCACATAGGGTAAGCAAAAGTTATAATTTTCCTGCAGGGTTTTTTGTTTGTTTTCCCTGTTTTTAGACATCTGCCACTGCACACAGGCATGTGAAGTGAAAGCTGCGCTGCTTTCCTGATCAAAGCAGCATTCTTGCTTCATTTAGGAGAACCTTTCAATGTGTATGGACTGAATCCAACACTTCAGCCATTTAACCATTCCTACATAGGGTGGTAAGGAATCCTTTACAAAGACAGTCTTTTATTTGAAAGGCCACCAGAAAAGTGTTCTCTATTCAGTATCTATTCAGAGGGCTTTCTGGTCTTAAACCAAGATTTAAAGGAGAAAATCCCTGACATTGTGGCTCAGCATTTAGCACTCAAAAAGTAGACCGAGCTTCACACAGGCCACCTAGTCAGAATATTCCCTGTTATGATGAAATGAATGGTATTTTATTTACATGCTAGCAATTCTTTCTAAATATCCATCAATACATACACATGAACTTATGTGCATTCTAAGCAAAAGTGCATCTTGGTTCTCTTTTTTGTAATGGATATGGCTACTTCATTCCTAAATATATCGATTCTGAGCAGCTTTGCCTGTCATTCTTTGGATTGCAGCTTATCTGTTGTGCTTCCATCAACTGTATTTCACATCTTCACATGATGGATGAAAGGATGCCACATAGAACATCTTGTTCTCAGTCAGAATTCTGCATCAATACTATAGTCTTGTCATGGGGAAAAGGAGGGAGACTCAGCCTTGGAGACAATGTATTGCTCTGCTTGATTTTGTTTCACAGCTCACACACGGATAAGGTACCCAACTTCCAATCTAATTAATCTAATTGCTTATAAAGTAACTAGATTTCCAGGAAGACCTTGTTTAGGCCCTCCTCCCCTGTATAAAGGAAGACAATTACACCTAATTTAAATTAGCAAAAGAGAAAAGCAAACACAATGAAATGGATTGAAGATGCAGATGAAGTCACTAGATTTAAGCATGCTGAGATGCAAGAAATTCCGTTTTTGAATCACAGTTGGCTTTGAGGCAACAATTTTCACTCATCCACACTGAACAAACAAAAATGCATTGCGTGTAGAGAAGTGGAGCCAAACTGCACTGCCATGGGAATAAACCCAGAGGGCGAATGGCATGGCAACTTAAAATAACACAACACTGTATTTGAGGTTCAGACCAAAGGACTAATAGCTCCTTCTGATAAAACTGTGGTAATTAATACCTCAGTGGTTTATTACAAGGGCCTCTACTCTTACTCTGTACTACTGAAGGGTGTGAGAAGTGACCCTGGGTGGTTTGTGGAACAGTTTGATTCTTGGTGTCTATGGAAGGGAAGATTCGGCAACCCTGGAAAAGAGAGCTTACAAGAAAAACATAATTTGGCCTGTCACCTTCATACATGAAGATAAAAATCCCCAGGAAGAATATCAGATGGAATTCATATTGGGCTGCTGTATTCTTACTATGCTCAAGCACAGGTATTCCTACCTAATTAGTACAGTACAGAGCAATTGACAAGGATTATGGTGTTGTAGAAATGTGACACAGAGATAATCCAGTGCTGTGGGCAAGTAATTGTGTCCAAACCACCTCTTCATTGCATTTAATCCTTTTAACTGCAGAAGCACAACTACATCTTTCTAATGTTAATGGCCCCAGATCAAATTGCTCCATTATTTTCGGTACGTCCTTTTCATCTTTGGGTCTGCAAACTTCATAAATGATTCACTCCAGTAACTGGAATGTGTGTTGAAGGGACTTGATTTTAGTGAGTCTATAGACTGCCCTTCAAGATGGTATACAAATTAAAGTGATACCAACCTCAGTAAAAGTGAAATGTAAGTTTTACATCAGAAACTATGAAATGTTAAATCAGGCCAGTAGACTGCATGAAAAAACAAAGACAGACTAGGTATAAACATGCTGGAATGCCTCGGCAGAGTTGTATAAGTCATTTATGGTACTGATAAGGCATCAGAGTTGGTGCCAGATATACTTCTCTGGACACATCATTCAATATGCAGGATCCAGACTCTCTGCTGGACCAGGAGAAATATGCCCATTCCATGTGTATACAATGACATTAGATTCCATGTCCTTGGAGAAGCTACAGTATGTAAGCATTCATGCTCACAAACACAATGGCGAGTGACCAGCTGATAACGTAATGTAAAGATATGGACAAGGAGGTGAAGATTGTCAGCTCTTACATCTGAAGATCCTGCCACTGCGGTTGCCTGCTTGAATCTGGAACATAGAAGGCATATGCTTTTCCTAGAAAAGAGGGAAATTGTGCAGGTAGGAGTCTATTTAGTTGCTTTCTCTGCAAACGAATCAGCATTAGCCATCTGGAGTTCCTCAGAATTTACTGTTCTTTTCAGTGTGTATCAGCCTTCTCGCTCAAAGACTTTTCAGGCTGCCAGATAAATTTCTTACAACTGCAATTTCTTCTGCCACTAATGTGTCACCTTTCCTCCATTTTATCTCTATTCTTTGTCTTCAGTTTATATTATTCCTCTTCTCATCAGCAGTCCTTATTTCCTTTCACCTGTAATGGCTCCATTCTGATGTATTGTGCTTTGGTCTTTCTTCTCCCAACCCTCCAATCCACAGCCGTTGTTGCCAGAAAATATACGCATAGCATTCACACCCCGCTATGTGTTTACACCTCAGAACCATTATTACCAAGTTGTTCCAGTGAACAGACAACAAGAATTCCAGAGTGCAAGGATAGCTCACTGGGAGTCTTTGAATACAAGTTCCTAGAAGCATTTGGCAGGGAGATACAGATATGAAGCAAATGATTCTGGGTTTTCACTGGACCAAATCCGTGCCTGCCAGAAGCAAATCTGCATGAATCTTTCAAAGTGGCACCCTTATTCTGTGCATGTGACTTGCAGCCTTTGTGTGAAACATGCTGCAGAAGAAGGTTGTTGGTTATGGAACCAGAGTTCTGCAAGTATTTGGGAACTTCTTGGTGCAGTTCACTTCCTAAGCAAGGGCTGAGCAGGAGAACTCCAAGAACCAGAAGAAGGCTGGCTCCAGGGAGTCTAAACTGAAATCCGACATAGATGTCAACAGAAAAAAGTCCTAAACTCCCAGCATTCTCTGCAAAGGGGTGTAGGACTCCGCTCACCCCCATCTAAAGGTGCAAAACCATATTTTCCATTGAGATTCCCTTTTTGTTGATTTCTGTATTTTTTGTAATAATACATTGGAACATCTCAAAAGGTCAGATAAGTTGCCCAAGCCCATGTCTGATTAATAGTAATATTTATATTTTAAAGGATCAATAGTGGTGCTTGACCTCAGTGTACCGTATAAGCTATTACTACATCACTAAATATGAAATGAACTATAATACATTTGAGAGGCAAACCACTTCTATCGAACCCAGTTAATATAGATGATGATCTTTTATTATACCAAATGAAAGCGGTGTGGTTCCATTTAAATACTGCAAATAAATGAAAGGCACATTGAAAGATTTTTCCATAGTTAATTTACTGAAGAGCACTGCGAAGGCTAACCGGGGCCTTCAACAGGCATTATCCCTCCCAAAGAAGAAAGATAAATGTTTCAAAGTGAGATACCTATCCAACCTTGAACTTATGATGAAAATAGCTCACTAATGTATTCCAAATATAGTAGTTACAGTATATGCAAGAAACTATAAATTTTGGTGGGAGAATAAAGTAGACTCCAAAGCACAATAAAAGGAATTTTATTCCAGGTATACGACGCCAGCTGGTTTGCTGATCACAAACAAGCAGTGGGAACAGAAAGTTGAGCCCACTACATACTCAAGTGCTGCTATTTGCTCAAGGGTATCTGATAACCCTTTGGCTCATGGATTTTTTTAAGATGTATGAACTACCATAATATTCATGTAGTTCTAAAAGCTGGCCTAAGAATACCTATGACTCATGAGTAGCTTCTCATTCATCATACAAATTAAACTAAACTGGTAACAAAATCACAATCACCTTTAATTGGTCATTTAGCTTCCTACTGGGTGAACAAAGACCTTTTTTTTTGGCCAAACCTTCATGCCTTCTCCAGTGCAGTGGATATTCTTTGACTGAATGTACCTTATCTTATTTACAGTGGGCTTTGGAGATTGATTTCACACCATTATGGAGTCCAGTGAGGACATTTCCATAAGGGGATTCTTAAACAGGCACCACTGGGTTCAGATTCAGCATTATTGACATGGGTCACCAATCCAAGCCAGCAGTGCCAATGCCAACAGATGGTCCCAGAAAAAATTGCTTTTATGTTCTCAGGAATGTTAGCATATTATGAGTTAGGCAGTGACTTGAACATTCCTGAATAGCTGAAGAGTCATGACACCCTGCAGAAGTTTGTCTGTTCTAGGAGCATCAGTTCCCTCTCTCATTTACTTTTCACAGGAGAAAGGTGATCTGCCATCATTGCTTCTCCACCTTGGCTGGTTCACCAAATATTGTTCAGCCTTAGAAGAAGGTTATTGAAGTTCAACAGGTGCAGGAGTGAACTTTCCCTTTGTCCAAAAGCCAAAATAGCTTTCTGAAAGCATGCCAAGGCTTCAAGGCCATCAGGTTATTAAGAAGATTTTCAAAGATAATGGTCTTGAAGTTGCCTTCCCCAGTCATTCTGCTGAGAAAGCAGGACTTTCCAGCAAGAAGCAAGCTGCTTACCTTAATGGAACAGCTTTGTACCCAGGAAGTGGGTAGGAGGGAGCAAGTGCACATGCTGACAGGCTGCAATAGAGGGAGGTGACATGACAGCAGGCATTGTCTTTCATTACCAGCCTGAGGGAAGCATTGGTACATTACTCATCCTGATGACTTTGGAAGCCCATGGAGAACCTCTGGCCTATTCAGAGCACCAATAGGCCACAAAGAAGGAAATGCTTCTTTTGCTTTCTTTTGCTTTTTATTAATAATCTGCAGCCATATTTCATCATTATATTCCATAAACTGTATATCATTGGTGACATAGTTGGCTTTGTCTCTTCATAGGTCTCCTCAAGCTTGAAGTAGGGTACCTTGGCTGGACCAGGTCCCCATGGCCTGTACACCAAATTAGGATTGGGGCCCTCCTCTCCTCATGGAGTCCATTAGAGCCAATTGCTCTGTGAGCTGAAGCCAAGAAGTAAATCGTCATCACCGCCACCTGAAATAGACTACTGTTCCTACTGATTTATTTATTTGATTCATACACCTCCTCTCTACTTCCAAGAATCTGGCTCTCAAAGTGGCTAGAAGGAATGAAACCAACATGAAAATAAAAAAATATGTAATCAATTTTATTTTTAATGTAGTAGATTTAAATTATAGTTTATAATGGTTATAAATTTATACTTATCTACATGAATTTGGATATGCAAATATTATATAGACTTGTGACTGCTTTTGTCCTCTTATTTGTGACTGCCTAAATCCCAGCTGATTGATTATTAAATCATGTTCTTCCTCCTGTGATATTCACTTAGCAGCATCACGCCCTGCTTCCATATAATGCGAGAAATGGCTCTGAATCCACTGTGTTTTGAACCCATTGATCATATATTAGTGTCATGGATCATTTCAAACAATTCCCCTCTATGTGAATCTTATGTTATGGCTACTTCAAAACTCACTGCCCAAGAGGGAAAATGATCATTTGAATCCATCCTTTATGGGATTAATTGGATTATATTTAAAATGAAGAAAGGCAAGCGCCATCCTGTCAAATATATATTCAGTGGTGAATCTGGGTTTACTTCTATGTAATATGTAAAATCATCACATGAAGAAGTTTGAAATTATTATTTATTGGACTGAGTCATAAAGACAGGCATCCATATGCAACTTCATTTATTATGCAAGCTTGACTTTAGAAATAGTTAGCCATACCATAATAATAAAGTTTGTGGTGAACATAGACGTTGTAATGAGATCTTAGTACTAATAAGAAACCAGCAAATCCATTGTTGAGAAATGATCTAGATAACAATTGACAAAGAAAGTAATTTCATCTCTGTCTGTCTCTCTCTAATGCGTTAAAGATTTGTCATCAATAACATACTCCTAATTAACTGTAAGTTTAAAAGTTCTTTTCTTACCACATGGGTAAGCAATCTCTTGGAGTAATATAAAGGTTGTCAATTATTCTTTTATGTTCAAAACCCCCTATATTGTACTGTAGGTCAATGAGAAGCCACAAAAGGTGAAAATTGTTCAATACTCATGGCCTAAGGTCTGCAGAAATTTCCATAATATAAAAATGGATTCTTCTGGGACAGGAATGCTAAACTATTACGCTACTCCAGGCTATTGGTGTGATGTTGCCTTGTGTGCTATAAACATTTCTAATGAATCTTTTTTTCAAGAAGGGATTTAAAAAAAAAATAAAGGAAGAAGAAAAAAGAAAGGAAGAAAAGCAAACACAACTTTTGTTATGAAAACACAATTTCTGGTATAGAACTTCAGCCATAAATTAGAAATATTTATCAAAGAATGTAGTTTCATGGTGAGAGAAACATATTTCCTTTGTGAAACATATTTGGAGTTTGCATGTAATATATTCATTTAATTAAATAGAAACGAACGAAGGCTTTCAGCTCTCAGAATGCGGTGCAAGTGAGAGCTTTCACAGCAAGAATGTAGCCAAGATTAAACTCAAGCACCACCCCCTGTGTATTTTAAAGACATTTGCTGTGGTTATTTTTATATTGGTTTGTTTTATTTCTTTGTACCTAGAAAGTTCTGAACTGGGAATCATGAGTACAGTAGATGCACAGTTTTTGTGTCTGTTTACTAGGCTGGAGATTCTTGAGACTGAGTGTGTAGAATGATACTCAGGAGACAGTTCCATCTCTTCAGTTCAATAGCCCTGAAACTACATTCTGGGAGACTCTTGGACAAACGGGGTCACTCCAAATGAAGGTCTGCAGTTGTTTCTTAAATGCAACCCAATAATAGCTGCCTTTCTGCAACAGGGATCTTTACATTGTAGGTAGATTGTTTTGTTACATATACACTGCCTTTTCTCCAAGGGGCTCAAGGCACAGTACTTGTGCTCCTGCCATTGTTTTATTTGCACAACAACCCTGCATAGGAGGGTTGCTAAGATGATAGATTTTTGTGACTGCCCCATGGTCACCCAATAAGCTTCATGGAGATTTGAAACAGGGATCCCTAGTCAGTGCTCTAACCACTACACCACACTGGCTTTTGAACATAGTAAAGCACAGTACTATGCCAACAACTTAAGGCAGCTGCAGTATCTTTTCTCTCCTGGCAAACGTTACCTTTCTAAGCCTTCCCTCACCTCTTTGCCTGCTGTATGAGGATTTTTCATGAACATCCCCAAAGGAAAAGTTGTTACTGAATGCTGATCATTCCTCTTTAGTTTAAATTAATTAAATGACACAGCTATCTATTGTATGCAATAAATAGGAATCATTTTACATTGTGTATTGTTTAGAGTGATTAAGAAGTGTGATTTTCCAGAGGAACATTAGAGAACAATGTACCTGAGCTTATTGGAATGTGTTCTTCTGAATACAAGGGAATGCCTTACAACTCCTCATTAGCATTAATGCACTGTGTAATTCATCTTAACTCTAGCAACCAACATAACAAGTAATCTGTGGGAATGTCCAGCTTCTTAAGTCCAGCTTTGTAAGTTCCACAAAGTCAGCGAAAATGAAAGACAATTCCAGTACAAAATTTATTGTTGTAATAACCACCTCTACAAATACGTGAGTACCGCTGGACTTTGCCAGAATGGGTGCTTGAAAACCTCGCTGTATTACACCACTAGCAATTAGCTGAATTAGGCACTCTCTTATTAAGGAGAAATTGCAGTGTCCAAGAGACACAAAACAAAAATGTTGGCTCAATAAGACACATGCTCAGAGCCAGAGGCATGGCAAGGCAGATCTCTGCCTAAATCCATGATCCACTATATAGGCGTCTTTTGGTGGTACTCATGGAAGTTTCCCAAATGTGCCCACAGGTCCAGAAAGGTTGGGGTCTCCTGTCTTAGAACAACTAAACTGTTTGCCAGCCCCACCTTAAAAATATAAAATAAACTCATCCTGGGTGTGTACAGATTAGCATTTTAATTTGAAATAATTGATAATACTGTTTCACTGAAATAATAGCACTACAATGACTACAGGAATAAAATGGAATTTGCTTCTATAGTTGCTGTGCTCTGTATGCTCCACTGTCTTCTCCCTTAGCTCTGGGGCCATGGACTTTGGCCCCAAGAGTCAGCTCTTACTGTAAACCTGGCCCCCAACTCTTTGCTGATACTACTTCTATACCACTTCATGTAATAAAAAGTTTCAGTAAGTGAGGGCTTTAAAAAGCAATTGCAAAACCTTAAATTTGGCCTGGTAGCAAACAGGCCACCATGGCAGTTCCTCCAGTAATGGTGAAGTCACCTATGAACGAACGAGAGGCCACACGACTGCAGCTTCTGAAATAACCATCAGGTAGGGCAGCTACTTGCGAATCATCAACAATGAGGTTTTAAAAGGGTACCAATTTGCATAAAATCTTCATATGCTAATTTAGATAGGCAGGTGCACATTTAGAAATAATTGCTATAATTTTGGAAGCCACAGCCTTGAATTGAGAAGCAGAAATGTCATGGATAGGACATTTTGGACTTTCATTTCATAGGGTTACCCTAAGTCAGAGAAGACTTGACAACACGTAACACCAACAATAGCAACTACAGTGGTACCTCGGCTCACAAATGCCTCAGTTCACGACCAAATCGGGTTGCGAACAAAAATTCCATAAAAATTTTGACTCAGGTCACAAACTCTGAGTGGGGAGATGGCTGCGATTGTGCTGGGGGCAGGAGGGGGAGATGGCCAAGATTGTGCCCATCTTTCCTGCAGGAGAGTGCCCATGATTGTGCGCAACCGCGATTTCAGTCATCTCCCCCCAGCATGATTGTGCCCATCTCTCCCCCTCCCAGCATCCCCGTGATCACTCCTGTCTCTCCCCCTCCAGTGCGCCGGGATGACGGGCGCATGCAGGAAGACAGGCGTGGGTCGTGCTGGGGGGGGGGGGCAGGGAGATGGCCGCGCTCATGCTTGGGGTGGGTGGGGGGAAATCGCCGTGATCTTTGTTGTTCTTTGTCCCTTTGCTTCACATTTTCTGATAAAAAATAGTTACAGAACTGATTAATCTTATTTACCTTGAACCTTATGGGGAAATTTAACTTGGCTCACGACCAGAGTCCTGGAATGGATTAAGTTCGTGAGCCAAGGTACCGCTGTATAATTTAAATAGCAGTAAGATTAGGCAACATAAGGTGGGAATCTCTGCAAAATGCTAGCATGCAACTGTGGCATTCCATTTGTGCAAGTGCCATTATAGCAGGGGAAAATAGGTTCTGAATTGTGCACAGAGGGAGATTCCAAGTAAAATTACTTTTACACAAGAGCATTTGGACAGGCAGTTTTGCATTACACCTGTGTGACCTGCTGCACAGCAGAATGATTTGGTAGAGCTCTGCTACCACTGTTGGAATTTAGATGTGCCTCAGGTGAGCTGTGCAACTTCAAGTCTCATATTTCCCCTTCTTATTGTTCCTTATCTTTATATTAGACCAGGGTTAGACAATCCTTCAAAGAGAGGACTGCCATCTATAAAAGTGGCCACATGGTTTTGCAGCTTTTCCAGCTTTGCAGTTTCATTTTTAGGTGAGGTAGCCAGAATACCACACAGTTTTATGTTATTACATTGCATTTTACTTATGTAATAAAACTAAATATACACATTTTTAAAGCAACCCTAGCCTAACTTATCCCAGAGCATTTTGCTTGGGTACACAGAACATATGGATAGATGATGAAACAGCCAAATTCTTTCATGTCAGGCATAGGATTCCTTTCTTGGTTATAGAGAGGTGAACCTGTCAGAATTTAGAACATTCCCAAAGACCTGCATGTTAGTACCATTGAGGAATTCTGATTGCTGAAAATAGGAATTTCATTGGGCAGCCTTTCCCAACATTGTGCCTTCCAGATGTTTTGGCAATGCTGGCTGGGAATGAAGCAAGTTGGATTCAAAGTTATCTGGAAGGCCTAAGTTGCAGGTTAGGGAAGGTGGCAGGCTAGGACATCCTCCCTGGACCAGCCTGGTGAGAAAAGTTGGCCAAAACTGTTGACGAACAGTGTCTGCAGCCTTTGAGATAGCACTGCATTAAAAACCAGATATTTAAAAGATTGCCTGTTCAGTTTGTTGATGTAAATAAAGATATCTGCAGCAAACATTAGATGTACTGTATCTGATACAAATGTTTGTAAAACATTGATCATAAACAGATGAGCAACTGGACAGCCACTGCTAGTGTAGTTGCGTGTTCACATGTAGCAGTGGCTCTCTTGTTGTGAGTCATTCTGTTCACACACACAGTGAACAAGAAGAGTCTGTTACTTTGAAGGGAAGCATCTGCATGTTGATGTACAGTTTTACATCCTGGTTATACAACACAAATGCCACATAGCTACAAATATATCCTGTGCTGAAGTAACATGAAATTTGGCGTTCTTTGCTTCGCACTTTTGGTATGGATGGCACTTATTTATTTATTTATTATATTTCTATCCCATCTTCTTTCAAAAAATTCAATGCATCTTAAAGCATTCTCCTCTTGCCACTCTCCATCTTATCCCCACAACAACCCTGTGAGGTAGGTTGGGATGAGAGTCTGTGACTGCTCTTAAGTCACCTAGTTGGCTCCATGCCTGAGCAGGGACTAGAGCCCAGATTGCCAGAGTCCCGGTCCTGTGCTCTTAACCACTGCACCACACTGCTCTCACTTCCACCAAAGTCCACAATATTTCTATTGCAGACAGGAATTCTGTTCTGGGAGTTATTTCAAGTAATTAAGTAGGTGATTGAATGTCAGATCTTGACCCTGGCATAGAATAGCCTTCCTTACATATCACCAAGACTTCCCGGCATACAGTTATCGGACAGACCCTTCTAACCTACTTGTGTTGCTGTTACTATATGGAGTGTTGTTAGTGCTGTTTTAAAATAAATGGATGGAGCGTTCGAACATAAAAAATGCCCATCTGCACTCTGAAATGGGAAGGCCTCACAAGAACTGTTCGGCCCATTTCTGTGTTTGTGTAGCTGGTCTGTGAAGCATTTTGCAAAACTTTGCAAGACTTTAGCAAATGGAATTCCATTGAATCCACTTAATGATAACGATCATTATAACAGAATTCATTCAGTGCATAGCCTGCCCATTCTGCCCTGGGGACTGATAATATGTGGAAAAGATGTAAACTTTATGCATCGGTTACAAGATAAAATTTTTACAGATGTTAACATTCCATTTGATTCCATCTTATCTGTGGCCAAAACAAAAACAAAACAGGCTAACATTGCTTTTGGAAGACACTTATTGCCAGGTTTGACTTTATGAAACATAATTTTATTGGCTACTGTGGAACACTGGTTTCTCACAATGTCTGGGCTTACACTGAACACTGTGGCTGAAGGCCAATGAATTGAGAATGACCCCTGGCAAAACCAGAGATAGCTTAGCCACAGGGTCCAAGGCACTGGTAACTGCAAATGTGGATTATTGAAATTGGTGGAGTTGCCCAGGGTGGCCATTTGTCCACTATATTGACAGCAGTCCTCTAAAAAATGCAGAAAGGGGCAACCAAAAATGGTGGAAGAACTCAGTTATGATGGCTTACTTTAGAATAAGGGGGAGACATGATAGAGGTATACAAAATTATGGAAGTTGTGGAGATGGCAGATAAGGAGGCAGTTTTCTCCCTCTCTTCTAATAACAAGGTTCAATCTGGTTGGTGGAAAATTCAGGAGGGTTAAAAGGAATAGCTAATATATAGGATTTGCTTCCACATGATGTAGTGATGGCCACCCATTTGGACAGCTTTAAAAGAGGATAAGACAAATTCCTAGAGGTGAAGGTTATCAATGATAGCGGTCCTGATCACTCCATTATCAGACACAATGTGTCTATTACAGAAGTAAAATATATTCTGGCCTTGAATATTTTTCTAGCCAACTAGACCTAGTGAGAAAGTAGACCACATGTATGTGCTGTGAAGGCAATTAGTACAAATTCTTGGGTAGACTCAGGATGTAGTAAATCACCTTTATACATGTTAACCCAGGATGCAGTCTATGTCTGTTATGTCTCAACTTTAGTTTTGATGCAGGATGGAGTCTGTGCCTGTTGCCAATTAACTTCAAAGATAAGTTAAGTGTTTGTTAATTGGTGTATCTCTGATGGTTGCAGTTTGCATTCCGGAATAATTGTTTGGGTTTCTGTTGCCCACTGTATAACAAGGAGCCTTGTTGCTAGTACAGGATAATCTGACCATTTTAAGTTTCCTCCAATGGCTGATGTGCATGCTATAGTAAACCAACTCACTTGGATAAACCTAAAAGCAGAGTGAAGGTTTTTTCTTTCTTTCTTCCAAACTATGTACACCAGTTGCTGGGGAACATGGGTAGGAAGCTGCTGTTGTCTCATGTCCAGCCTGTGGGGCTTCTTGTCCACTGTGTGAGCAGAATGCCGAACTAGATGGGCCTCGGGTCTGAAGCAGCATGGCTCTTCTGATGCTCTTACCTGTTACTTTGGCTAAAATTTAGTTGGAATTACTGGGGAGGGTGGGGGTGGGGATATTTCACAAATGAAAATTGCAAGGCTTGGAATGGTAATTTCTGTAAACAAATAAACAATGACTACTTTGACAAAACTGAAAAATAATTGTAAACAGTGATCTCCATATTGTGACTTTGCTTCCCAATGGAAACTATGGTCTGTTTTCCATATATTTTGGACATATGTAGCTCAGTAGTCCATTTTTTAAAGAATGAGTATCTGGGATATGCCAGTGGGTGCAGTCTTTCAGGCTCCTGTTCTTCATTTCTTTTTGGGAATAACTACTCACTAATAATCCATGCTGTTCACATCACCCTGTGATCAATGACAAAAACGTCTGTGGTCTTAGCATTTACATTTTAAGTGTTAAGTCTGTTTAGCTTCCCTAATCCCACAAATCATAGCTCCTCTCATGTGTCATGGAGTGGTCCATTACCCATTTGCCACAACAGTCCCATCGGATAGGGCTAGAATCTGCGTATCTGACACCAGTTCCCCAGTGGGTGGCACACCAGGCTGCACACACTTAACAGAGGGGACCTTACTCCAACTCCTATTCAGGCAGCTAGAAAAACATGGCTGATATTGGTCCATCAAATGCACTTTGACTCTCTCACACAGACCAAACTAACAATTCGATGCAATCCAAATCTGAAGATTTCTGGACAACTGTTCCTGTGGAGGCAGTGCACTGAGAGAGGTGCATTAGATCAGTTAATAGGCAAAGACAGTGAATTCCTCTCCTGCAAGGATTTACAGAGGACATAGAAACATAGAAACAGAGCGAGTCAGAAGGGGTCTCCTGGGCCATCTAGTCTGACCCCCAGCTCCGCTCACGACATGCCCGCCATGTGCATGTCCAGCCTGTCTTTGAACACCCGCACTGATGGGGCCTCAGTGACCTCCTGTGGAAGCCCATTCCATACCCTCGGGGTACTAACTGTCAGGAAGTGCTTCCTGGCATCTAAATGGAACCTTGGCTCCCTGAGCTTTGCTCCATTGGAGTGCGTCCTGCCTTAGCTAACTGCCCCAAAATGCACACTGGCACCCCTTCAAATAAAGAACATGTTCCATTCCCCGTATGGCCCAGTAGCATTCACAATTTGGAATCCCCAACTTTATTGGATTACTTGTCTAGCTCGACAAAGACAACCAAGCCAACAATCCGTATTTACAGAATACTCTTAACATCTAACCACCTTGACATCCAGACACTCAGAGAAGAGTGGAGAATTAGAATGCCACATCTATCCACACTAGTGGAACATAGCTATATCCTCTATATAGTCCATATCCATGGCCTGAAACCGTACTTTATGTAGCAAAAGCTACTCTTTCAGGCATATTGGACTCACCTGTTAAAAAAAAAAAACTATTACCCTCTAATAAATGTTGGAGATGTGGGACTGAAGAAGGATTAATAGTGCACGTGATGTGGAAATGCCCAGTGGTGGGCCCTTTCTGGCCAAAGGTTGTTAGTGATATCAATTTTGTTCTAAATATGTCATTCTTGTATAAAGATGTCAGTGTATTGATGAACCACATTCTCATTTCCAGGAAACTATCCTCTGGCCACTGCAAGTGGACTAAGCCCTCATGGTGGCTAAGAGACTCATCCTTTGAGGATGGAAAGACAAATTATCCTTCTTAAACCACTCAATAGACCACAGACGTCACAAGTTTAGCATTTTATGAGAGAATATACTACCAACAACAACTCCATCTCAACACTCATTTCAACACTTGATCAACCTAGCTCAACCTATAGCAGTGATGAGCAACAGGGACTTCAAACATTTGTGTGCATCTATGTGCACATACATATTATTAGTAAGACTTTCAAGACCTCTTGTTTTTGTTCCATTTGTTTTGTCCCCCCCGTCCTTTTCCATATATGTATATGCGCTTCTAGTCTTGTTTTGTGTTCTTAGCAGTTTTTCACTGATGTTGGGCTTTGTTGAAAGATTGTAAAAATCAAATAAATTATAAATATTAAAAAGGAGTAGATTAAATGATAGTGCATATCTGTCCATGAGAGCAAGCCACCACTTTATCTCTTACTGCCGAAAAATACAGTGATCTTATAGTTTCCCAGAGCTCACTGATTTCCAACATAGCTGCTAATAAATTGTATTGATCAAATCTTTATAAAAGTATGAATCCCCATTGTCAGAAATCCCAGGAGTGGCACGCATGAACAAAGAGAAGCAGTGAGAATTAGCAGAAATTGTCCTGGAGTGCAGGGGTATCGCTTTTGAAGGGATCTGCTTGCTTTCTTTTTCAACTTTATGCTTTATGTGTTTATCTGACAGTGGTGCCATCACGAGCAGCCAATAGGGCATGTGTTCAGGGTCTCCCACTCAGCAGAAGCAACAGTGCAGGCCCCAAACCTGGCAAGGGCCACTCACTGCATTTTGAAGCAAATGAAATAGGACAGCACAATAACAGCATATACCCCTTTCCAGTTAGGATCATTAAATCCATAATCAAACACATTGTGGTTAATTTAAAATGCTATAATAATAGTATTACCAACATTTATTGTTTGGGATGTTTGTTATTGTAACAGTGTGCTAGTGCAATTGATGCATTGGTGAGCACTATTATTTTGGTATTCTTTGATCAACCGCTTTGGACACGGTTTTGTGGGAAACCAACATACATGTTAACATTATGGTGCAGCTGCTGCTGATGACATTGCTGAATTGCACCATTAATATCTGAAAATAAATCAGAGATTACATGAATACCATAATCACTGCTTTCCATTCAAAGGAAACCAAATCTAGGATGCTCGCTCGCTCGCTCTGTCTGTCTGTCTGCCTGTCTATAGGGAAGATAGGTAAAGTAATAAACCTACACATCACATACAACTATAAGCCCTTATTTACTCAGCCATATCCCCATAGAAAGTTTACTGTATATGGTCTGCAAGTTAAATGAGTTTTCAAAGGGTATGTTGAAATAAATAGATAAGGGATAAAAGAATAAACATTTCTTACATTTTTTCTTCCATCCAGGTATAACATTGCATTACAAATGAGCTGAAATCCCTACTAAAGGACTAATATTGAACCTTGTAAGCAAAAGCGGTGGATTCGGTCAATGTAAAGAGGGCTCACGCGACACATTTCAGATGAATAGGAGTGGATGAGCCCTTTGCTGCTGACCCATTCGAAAGAGCCCCGGTCGCAAATGAATGGACCGTTCCTCCAAGAGAGGAAGGCACTAGTTGCAGCCTGGGGAAAGAGGAAGCACATAAAAGCAAATCTAGTTTTGCCTTGCAATGACAGCTGCATATTAATCTAAAGAATTTCTCAAAAATCAAAAAGACATTTTTCAACAAAATACACCCCTAGAGCCTCCATCATAAAGCAGGGGAATAAGCTTGAAACGGGATTGATTTCATCTTAAAGGGAATATTTCTTTGAAATGTTACCAACTGCAGTTGTCTTATTTGGTTTTCAATATTATAACAAAATTGTGCCATATTGTGTCAAATAAGGAGATAATATAAGAGCTTTAAACATTTTTTTGTAATTACGGGATCAATCAGAAAAACGAATTAAATTTGTATGCATTAGGTAAGTCATATCACTGAATATTGAACAGCTCCGAATACCAACTTTTGTTTCTTTTCCTGCTTTGAAGGCTTGTCATTCTGAATATGGCCATTGAAAAAAAACAGAATGACAACCATAAAAGAGGAAAAAAGGTACATGCAAATGTTTAACTACAATGAAGCTCGATTTAGCAAAAGATCACAACAAATGCTTTTTTGTTAATGCAATAAAAGAGAATTATCGAGCATGATTTAAACCAAAAAAATCTAATCACCCCTCATTATAATATATTTTAACTTGCAGTAAACCTACATTTCAGAGAGCAGCTGCCATCCCAGCAATTCATGGCACTGCAATTCACTCTACTGCAGTGGGTGTAGCACCTTCATGGTACTGAGCTATGACTGATAGATTAGAATGACAATATGCTTCATTCAGACATGAGGATGGAAGATTCTTTGGTGAGTTAGGGTTCCTCCCTTTGCATATACAAGGCCACAGACCTTCCTTGCCAAATGTTCTTTATTGACCAACACATTTTCCAAACACAGAAACTCCCAGAATGAATCTTTGAGCATGCACAAAGTGGTTCGTTGAAACCAATCTAGTATTCACCTCCCGGAAGTCTCCTTATAAGCACGCCTGGGCCCCAGTCCTTCAGGCCCATCCTCTCTGCATGCCAATCCTCTAATTGGGCCACCCTCCTCTGCTGATGATGCGTCATCATGGGGACAAAAGCCATACTTGCCTTGCCTGAGTCTGAGAAACTCCCCTGCTCCAAGCCCCCTCCAAGTCTGGCCCTGAGATAAGCATCTCTGCTTCTCTTGCCTCAATGGCCCTGGAAATATCCCACATTCCACAGCCCCCTCCTGCACCTCTTCCTCCTCCTCCAACTCCTCATTGAGAATGTGCACCCAAAGCAGCTCTCTTTCTCACTCCCAACAGATTCAGGATCGACAAAAGGAAATGTTGCCTCACACAGTGCCTAGTGAAAGTACGGAAAGCACGGAATTTGCTGCCGCATAGTGATGGCCACCAATTAGGAGGATGAGACAAATTCAGGGAGGAGAAAGCTATCAAAGGCTGCTGGGCTTGAAGGCTACTTATGGCTGCCAACCTCAGAGGCAGCGGGAGTCTGAACACCATTTTCTGAGCAGGAGAAATCTGCTATGCTCATATCCTGTTTGTGGGCATCTGAGGGACATTTCACTGGTCACGGTGAGAACAGAACGTTGGATGAGATGGGCCTTTGGTCTGGTTTGGCATTCTTCACCTTATGATTTATTTCATCTGTTATTGCATTTTTAGATCCAGGGAGGGGTGCTTTTCAGGTTTATGCCTGTGGTGACAAAACTGAGCTTGGCCAGATTGCAGTACTATGCAGTGTGACTTGCAGGGGTGGGAGCACGACACCTGCCTCAGGTGGCAAGATCTCTTGGGCTGGCCTGCATTCCAGAACTGCTGCTGGAATACGTGGTAGCAAAGAGCACCAGCTTTTGCTCAGCAGTGGTGTAAGGGTCCTGGTGCAACCCAGCATTTCTTGCTCAGCCTTCTAGTGCCAAACAAAAGAAAACGTCGAAGCAAAATATCCCACCACCCCAGGATTCCTTTAGTAGAAATGAATAACGTTTTCTTTTCTAATTGACACAGAATTTTAATAAGGTCCGCATAGGATTTTCTTTATTTTCTATTGAAAGGAAAGTTTTTTTTTTTTAAAAAAAATCCAGTTTATTTCAATAGGAACAGAGCAGAGCAGAGCTGGCTTTATCAGAACTCCCAGCTGTGGCACAAGGGGGACTAAAACCTTCCTTTGACACTGAACTGGGGAAATACAAATCTCTACTTTCTTCCTCAAATTTCTTCCAAGAAGCTCTTAAATAATGTCAAGCCTGTATTTCAGCAAATAATTAAGGAATGCCATGTATTTCGGTGGATTGACATAAACAACAATAAAAACAACAAAAGAAAAGGCATTTAAAAGGCAAAATACTGAGATCTCAAATGTATAAAGAGAATTCCACACCCACCCACCCCACCCAAGTCTCTCTGTAAATCTACCTGTGCTCATTGTTTTAAATGGTAGTGAAATGGTGCTAAGAAGTTAAATGAAATGCTCTGAAATGTTAGGCAATATTTGGACTGTGGGCACATCTAGCAAGTGGAGAAATTGTCTTGAGCATAAAAAGGCTGCCATGGGAGGTGTAGCAAGGACAAATAACCCGCCCAAAAGACCGAGTGCAGGACAGGGGTGGCATCTGAGCTCCAACACACTAAACAACAAAATTGAACCTGTGAAGGAAGTTACAGTCTTAACTCAGAAGAGCGGAGCAGGGCCATCATGTTTAGGACATTTTGGAGGGCTTTCATTTATAGGGTCCCCATAAGTTGGGGATGACATGATGGCACATGGCAACAACAAGTATGTGTACTCAGCTATATATCCCATGGCATTCAGTGGTGACTTACTGCAAGGTATTTACACAGTTCATATCGACCTCGGGCATGTGGTAAGAACTGGAAAAGCAGAAAAGCACTGCCCCCCCCCCCCCGTTCCTCATGTCTCTTTAACGTCCAAAGTGGAAGGCACACAGAAATTACCCTGTTATACAGAAACAGGAAACCCAACTGTCTTGCGCTTTCTGCTGTTGCTCATTCCCACCTCTTGAATGTCTGTGGCAGTCCTGCTCTGGGTTAATTTGAAGTTTGGAAGGGCTTCTTGACCCAGAGCTGACCTTAGAACAGCAGATGAGCTTTGTGGCCGGGAGCAGCTTTTATCAGTGTCAGCTGATTTTCCAACTTTGCACCTATCTGGACAGGCAACTGTGATCCATGCCCAGGTAACCTCTTGCTTGGGCTATTACAACACACCTTACATTGGTCTACCCTTGAAAACAGTCCAAAAATTGCAAATGGTTCAGACTTGAGCAACCCACCTCTTAATAAGAACACTAATGCATGAGCATATTGCTTCCGTGTTAGACCGCCTTCACTGGCTGCCAGTTGAATATCAGGCCTGCTTTAAGGCACTTACAATAAATTATAAAGCCTAAATAGTTTAGAACCTGGATATCTAAAGGAACATTTCCTCCCAGATACACCTGCCTGGACTCTAAGGTCATCAGCAGAAGTCCTTCTCCAGGAGCCTGCTGTAAAGGATATAAAAAAGGGGACTACCCAGAGAAGGGCATTTCAGCCATGGCCCCTGGCTGAAGCAGCTCTCCAGAAAGGTGCACCAGGTGCCAACACTATACACCTTTCACCAGCAGGCCAAAACCTTTTTATTTTCACAGTATTTAAATTGATAAAATTTTATATTTTAACTTATTTATTTTACATGGCGTTGGGGTTATCTGTTTGTTTAATCTGTTTTAAAATTATTTCTGTTAGATCATATTTTTGATTTTACATCTTTTCTAATTAATTTTTCTTGGTTTTAACTTGAAATTGTTTAAATGTGCATGGTGGTGTTTGTTCTTCTTTAAAATTTTGATATATTGTAAACTGTCCTGAGAGCCATTGTCCAAATAGGAACAGTAAAGGCATGTTTTAAGTAAGTAAGTAAATAAATATTTTTCTGTGTATTATCCAGGACAGGTTTTCTTAGAACACTTCGCATGACTTCAGTGGGCCCCACATTCTGGTCCAGTAATTCAACTTTTCTTTGCCATCAGTCCAAAAATTGTTCTTGCAGGCTCCCATGATATGACGCCCTCCTGTGAGTTACTTTGTGCTTAAACAGCACCAGCTGTCTTCGATGCTTGCAACAGTTTGAACACACATACCCCTTGCTCCGATGCTCAGATTTCTACACTTGTTGTCATCCTGGATTTTTTTTATTATTATTGCCTAAAGAGATAAAGGAGTGGAGCTCACAGGTTTGAAGACACCCTTTGCCAAACTTGACAAAACACAGAGGTGAACACCTCCCTCCAGCGGTAATAATACTCCGTGTCTAGTTGAAAGAAAAGGTATTATACATTTTGTAAAGGAAAAATTACATCTTGTTAGAGGAAATGCAGTCACAAGTGTGATGTACAGCTAGGGATGTCAGAGAACTTCAAAATGGATTTAAATGAGTTCAGATTTCTATGAATTTTAGCTATGGATTCTGCAGCAGACTGGCATTTCTTGAACTGTGCCATTTCTGCAGATATGTGGACCATTTTTTAACTTGTTGAAATTGTAAGCAAATGTAGATGTATAAAAGTATGAACATCACTGGAAAAGAAGATAATATATATATAACTTTAAAAGAGGTTCTAGATATCTTCAATCTGTCCTTAGACAAAATTGTGTGCCAACATAATATGCTATTAGTGACAGACCTTTTCCCCAAGACTTCTCTAAAAGGGAAAAAAACTCAGATTCCAATGGGGCAAAAGGCACCTGATAATCTACAAAACACAGAGAGATGGAACTAAACCAAATCTGTTCAGCCCCATCTTTGGCATGCATTCCAAAGAAGAAAAGCTTGTGATTGTATTCAGAACTGTAAGTTAAGCAAAAACACTGACCTTGGACAAATAAATTCAGCTGTTCAATTAATCAAATCAATCACCTGGCATTTCAACTATATATGAATTGTTGAGTGCTCACACACGTGCTCCTGCTTCAGGGAGGGGGAAAAAGCCAATATTTAGCCCACAACTGCATTTTTACATAGTAGACATGGTATGGAGACTCAATGGCACAGCATGAAATAAGACAAAGCAAAAGGGAAAAAAATGTCAGAAGAAGAATAAACTTCACAGGGCATTCATAGTCAGGAAATACAAAGCATCAAATAACGTCTAGTCATTTCATCCCACAGTTACTCAAATAGCATTAACCTCCACACTTAGGATGGTTTGAAGTTCTAATTACCTTTGAAAATCAAGTACACTATTTAGTAGCTGAAGCAATTAGCATCTAAAGGTGAATAAGGGTGATCACCAAAACCATTCAGGTTTTTGAAACAGTTGGGCAAAAAGCAGAAAAAAGCCCTTTGGGCTGGTGGAGGCAATCAGTTGTTTAGGGAGACATATGGAGGAATTAAACCAGAAAGAATCCAAGCCTATGCTTTTAATAGCTTTCCCTGATTTCCATTTAGAAACTTCCATTGTCCTCTGACATTTTGTGCAAATGTATATATACATTCTTGTATAAAAAACAGCTAAGATGTTTAAGTAATTCCTTCCTTTCTCCTTTAGCTTAGGTATGCCTTTAATGCCTGTAAACATATGTAGCCTAATCCTGTCTGTGAGAAAACTCTTGAAATGGAACAGAAAACTCGTATCTGGGGATGGGCATATGGCAGGACTTATGTTACAAAACATGGGCTTACAGGCACCGTGTTGCTGACCCCTGCAATAAGGGGTCCTCTGGCCAGGTGGTGGTAGTTTGTGGTAAGCAGAATTGCCAAAGTCCATTATTTTGCTGGTCCAACCAGGATGGCGTGAGCACAGGGAGCCACTTTTGGCTCCCAAACACCTTAGCAGCTCCCTCTGCTGTTGTTATATGCTATCATCTCCAACTCATGACCACCATACGAGCGAGTGCCCTCCAGAATGTTCCATCCTTGACAGCCCTGCTCAGCTTTTGTAATCTCAAGGCTGTGGCTTCCTTTACAGAATCAATCCATCCTAAAAGTTGTTCTTCTTCATCTTCTGTTGCCCACCATTATTGTCTTGAGTGATAATACTATTTTATTTTTTCCTAGAATTTTTTTCTGCATCTGGGATATGCCATTTTAGTTTCCTATAAAGTTATTGTTCACCACTTGGTTATTGGGTGGTCTAGAAATTAAATAAGCAAAACAAACTAATTGCCCTGGACTGACTTCACTGATTCATTTATAGCATTTTTATCCTACCCTTTGGCCAATGCAGGGCAGTTCACAAAGAAGGAAAGGAAGAAAATTGGATTGGAAGGGAGGAGGAAAGAAGCAAATACAGGCACTAGATTCTTTGCCACGAAGTTCAGCAGGTCACAGAGAGCATGGAAGGGTTGTTGTCTTCCATCCCTCTGAGGGTCTCACACTGATCCAGGCACAACAAAGGGGTGCCCAACTGTTGCATCCTTCCCTCTAATGGCTTTAGCTACCTGTGACAGTAACCTGAGAAGGAAATGAGGAAAATCAAAATGGCACCACCCAACCTGGCTTTTAAAGCCATCCGAGCTAGTGACCACCAGCACACGTAGAGGCAGCCACATCTTTAAACTGAACTATGCCTTGCCTGAAAGGGTAACTCCTGCTGCACATTTGTGGTCTCTCTCAGGTGCCTTCTCTTTTTACTGACAGCCCCAGTAGTAATTTCCTGACTTGCCTTCTGCCTGAGAGGCCATTGCTGTGGTTGCATTTGTACTTCCTATGCTATACCTCAAGCCTGCTACTTGGCAGGCTGAAGAAGCAGCCCACTTGAAACAAAGTATTAAATGGAAATTAATTCACACTCAGGTACTAGCACAAAGCATCCTTTCAGTCAAACAGGTCTCAATGTGCATGAAGGCTTAGAAAAAGAGGTACAACCTTTAATTGATCTGGCTCTCCTTTTCACTATACAAACTCCAGATTTCAACAGAAGTATGCAATGGTTGAAATGTGGCACCAGAAAGGTCCTTCTCCATCCTCTTTAATTATCACTGACATTCTAAGGAGTTACAGACTAGAGCTGCAAAGCTTGACTATGGATTAGACCTTCCTTCCAAAAACCCAGTGTTTTGTGCCACTTTTGACACAGCAAAGAGCCAATGGAGTTCAGTGGCATCCGCAGTTCAAAGAATTCCACACTTTTATTCAGTTGCTTTGCTAATTTGTAGCCAAAGAGGTTTTTGGTGACCTGACATTTACTTGAATTTCATATCAAGTCAGTATTCATGCCACCAATGCTCTGCCCGTATTCTCTAGCACGTGCATAAAAAGAAAGACTGAAAAGAATAGCATTTCTTCATGCTTTTTATGTCTTTGTGAGAAATGTGGCGTCTGATGCTCAGGTTTAGGGTCTAGAAAATTCTTCTGGGCTTTAACCATCTAAGAACTCGCCTGTAAGGTTGGCAGTTTTTATCCCAACTACTGGATTAAGACCTTTTATGTCTCCTAATACAGAGGGGTCAAGGCAGTAAAGACTCTTGTCCCAAGGCATCCTACATCACTGAGAATCCTATTGGTCACAATGATATAACACAAAGCCACGCTTTTGTACTGTTTATGATAAGGGAGGTATAAAGCAAAGATGTGGAACCAGCTCCAGTCTAAGTGCCAGTCCTGTTTTGGAGAAAGTCTGGGGGCAGGCTGCATTCAGAGGCAGATCACACTGAAAGCAAGAAGTTGTGGGCAAAATATCGCAGAAATGCCCCCAGATACCATCCAGTTCAAGTTGAAAGCTCTTACCCCTAATTGTTAAGCCTTAGGAGAAGCACATCAACTTGGGAGGGGGGGCGGGAATTAAGCCCGCAAATGACCAAATAGTTGGTGGTTGTGGGAAATGGAGTAAGGTGAGTGGAAGAGGATGTGGCCCTCTGGGAAAAGCTAGAGAGTCAGACATAGACTCCCAGCAGGCCAGATCTGGTCCATGAATTTGAGGTTTAACATCCCTGATGCAGAAGAGACAACCAGAACCTTCTCTACACCCAAACAAGAAGACCTTGTATAAGAGGTGTAAACCAGATGCAAGAAGACCTGGTAGATTTTAGGGTTTACAGTCAACTGAAATAGTAAATAAAAGTAATATTTCCTATATTTGTTCTTTATTTCAACAGCTAACTTCTACACAGCCCATGGGTTAATCCAAGAAAAATTCAAACCATGCTGAGTTTGTGAAACCCCACTTCCAAGACTAGGAGTTTTCTTTTCCTTTCTTAAAATAGGCAGTAATGTGCATATACACAACATTTCATGGTTCATGTGCAAAGAAAAACATTCTAATCAGCTGGGTTTCATCTCACTTAAATGTAATTAGTTTGACATAAGCATGCTGAATGGGAAAGTATCAAGTACTTACTAATCATTAGGAAAAAGACAGATCACACACAGAGCCTGGCAAACAAAAGACTAAGGGAAATAACATTTATATTTTTTTACATATCATATTCACTCTAATGCATCTGAGAAAGTCTCAGAGAAGCCTGGAATAAAAAAATTAATAAATTAAAAAATAAAAGAAAGCCAGCATTTAAAATTTTGTTGTGATGAGCTTCTGCAATATTTTGTTTGGTTTATAAGCAAATTTAATGGGAGTTCCATGCTGCTAGCAAAACTGCGATTAAATTTAAATAAGCTGCCTCCTCATTGGTACAAATTCTAAAGCAAGATGGAAGAGAATCCTTCACAAATATACATGGTATCCAATGTATTAACATTTATATTATATTACATATACATTTCACTAGAATGGGTTGCTATGAAATTTCTTATTCACTAATTTCTCCTTTGAGCATTCTGAACATAAGGTGGGGAAATATGAGAACTCCTCCGCTCTTCTTGTGTCATCAAATGAACAACCAGTGGAAAATGGGAAAGGATAGACTGGTTTTATTTCTCTTGGCATGCCACCTTTCAGAGAAGCTCATTGGCTTTAGGGCAAGGCTGGGTCTGATTTCAAAGGTGATCTGCAAGCGATCAGTTCAGACCTCTGACAAAGCTATCCATTCCTCTCCCTTCAGCACACTGAGTGGGGAGGAACAGAGAAAAAAAGTGTGTGAGGATTTCAGAAAGAAAGCAAGACCGGGAAGGATGTTGGGAAGTGAGAGAGAGAGAACAAAGGTATGCCCCAGTCCACTGATGGTCAGGTTCACACACCTCTGGCTCCAGGCACTGATAGCATCACGCAGTGCCTGAGAGATTACCCAGCAGAAGTACAGAACCTTGTTCAGGCTGGCAGCAGAATTCCACTTCAGAGAGGCTTTCAAAGGTCCTATTCTAGTGGTGGATGGGGGCACAAACACCAGCGTATTTTGGCTGAACGTAAGAAGAGCCTCACAGGATCAGACCAAGGGTCCAGCTAGCCCAGCATTCATACATTGGCCAACAGGCCGCCCATGAGAGCTCCCTTACCAGGACATGAGTGCAGCATCACCCTCCTGTCCAAGCTCGCCGACAACTGCCTTCTTTCACTAAGAATTAGAAGCATTACAACATTTTAACGTGTGGTGGGAAACTGCACAGAAACTGGAACCACCAAATAGTTGATACTTGGGGGAAGGGGGTGGAACCAGGGGAAGGGTGTGGTCATGTGGGAGGACCAGCTCAGAACCCCAGGAAAGCCAGATTTGGTCCCTGGATGTGAGGTTCTGCACCCTTGCACAAAGGAGCAAGACTTCTCCATCCATGCACTAGTTCCAATCATGGCAAATGCTTCTTGATGCTTCTGATCGTGAAGGTCAGCAACCTTCTTGATGAAGAGGATGCTATGTTCCTTTGCACCCTTATAGATGAGTCATCCAGGACTGGACCCTGTTTCTCCTGCTTAATCTTCAAGTAGAAAGAGTCAAGGTAGAGTCAAGACCATTCCAAAAAAAAAGAGGGAAGGGGGAAATTGATTCCAGTCTGAAGTCAACTCTTCACACAGGCAGAAGCTACTTCCCCATATCAAGGGGGCTGTTTGATTTATGTTGCTTGTAAACCCCTTGACACAGATGGACTATGTTTCTACAGTATCACTTAAATCAGCTGGAAAGAGAAAAGGAGGTGGGAGAAATGTGCTCACAACCCACAGAGGTCTCACACAAGAACCTGGCAACTTTCCATTCTGCCTTCTAGATGTGCTTTCTGATGCATATTTCTAAATCATCACTGTAGACAAGAGGGTGGCTACATTGGACTGTCCCAATCCATTATACTATAAAATCTTAAGTGTGAAATGCCACAGGACTCTTGCTGTTCTTGTGAAAAGAGACGACTGTGGCTAATGTAGGAATTTGTTATGCAAAAAGGTGCTTATTATGGCAGTCTTTGAAGCTTGTTACATCTCCAGTAAGTTGAAGATTTAATTTATTAAAAGTCACATTCAAGACAGACTTGAATGTGAGATTGCCTTGCATTGATACTGAGCTGAATTCATACAGTCTATACATCCTTTCCTGATATCACAGAGCTGCATGCAGTTTTTCCTTTCTACCAACTTATTGAGTTTTTAGGGTTACACAACTTTGATGGAAAACCAAAGCCCACCTGTGACACATACACAAGTGTCCCCTGGGCCTGGGCTGTTAATCAAACCACGCTACTTGGTGCTGCCGCCTTTGCAGCAAGAGCTGCTTGAAAATCATGATGGGGATGGTCATTTGTCTCTCTGTGTGTTAACAAAAACTACATTTTGAACATATTTCCCAAAGTTCTTAATTTTATTTGAAGCTTGAAGAGGTTCCATTAATAGGAATTAAATTAGGATTTTGCACTTAAACAAATGTTTTTCTAGAGAAAATTTAAATTACAGTCCAAGTGACAGGACTACAATGAGATGTCCCATGGAGGGGATATAACTTTGACTGCTCATTATCATGTAGAATATTTACTTGCTTTGAAGAGGGAAGTGAACATGCCTGCTGTATTTTCATAGGCAAGTGAATTCCTCAGCTTGTTATTGCTGTCAGGACTTAACATGCACAAAAACATTATCAGTTTTGGAAAAGAAAGCTCCATCATTGGCACTGCAGTAGCTCCGGCTTGTTAACCAATTAACGTTTTGTGAATATGCCAAGAATAGCATTTGTTTTCCGAGCGCTTCCATCCATTTTGCCCCGGCTGTCAGTCTTCATCACAAATGCACCTGCTTTGAGCAAGCAGAGCCAAATCAGCATTAATAGGAGTTTATAGAGGGCAGAGATCATATTTATTAAATCAGTGTTATCCACTTGTCTGTCACCTGATTGCCAATTTACCCCATGTTGACTGATTTCACACTTCATACAGTTTGCCCCTAGATGCCATTGGAGGATTTTTGTTGTTCTTGTTGCCCTCGATAGTAGGCTGCATATAAGCCCCTGACCTATCGCCTGAACATTTCTGCATAAATGTGTGGATTAGAAACCATGCCAAGGGTGCCCCCAAAATGAAGGACTATAGCATCTCCTGACATCATTCTCTGGCTATATGGGCCAGCTTTCAGCCATGGGCAAACTGGCATGTAGATTTGAGGATGCTATGATAATGCACAAACTTCCCGATTCCATCTATCCTGCCAGTTTCTGTCCCTGAAGTAACGAAAATCTATTCCTCCCCTTTCTTCCCTTTAGCTGCAGGTTCTCTGTGCCCTTAATGGCAGTGTGACGAGTTCATATTCATTAGAAGGACCTTTTCAAAGTATGGAGACAAAGCAGTTGGGAAAGTTTGACTAGTGGAATTACAACACAGTTGTAAAGGGCAAAAAACAAGCTGCCCAACTGGAAAATAAACTGGCAATCATCTCTGGCTTACAGGGGACTTGCCAGTCGGTATTTGCAGCCCCTCATACTCCTATTGACATTGCAGGGAGAACAAAAGGGTCCAGAAGAAGTGGGGGGGGGGTCATGTTGGGGAAAATAACTTATATTAGCCAAGCTCGTTTTGAGTCAAACCATGGGGAGTTTTCCTCACTGCTTGTTATAAATTTAATTTCCTTTTGTAGCTATTTGATTAGTTCCACTATTGTGCTACCCATTACTACTAACTGGTTATTTTGTTATATGTGAGAAACTGAGGCCTCCCAGGTGCTTAAAAGCTACATAGAGAAAATGAACAAAGGCACAATGCTATGCAAAACAAACAAAGGCCTATAGTTCCCAGCAGCCCTGTAGCAAAATATGCTGACCGGGAGTTGTAGGCCAATCTTCTGCCTAAACATGCATACGATTGTGCTGCAAGAGCAGGACTGAAACTTCCTGCCTCTGGATGTCTGGCAGGCACCAAATGGATTGTTTTGTCTTGTGAACCCACTAATTGTTTTGTTCCTGATTCCTAATGAAGGCTTTTTTTTATTATGGCAAACCACAGCTTTTATTGATATTCTTTGGTTGCCCCCCGCCCCGATGTTTTATATTGTCTTTTATCCTTTTTATAATTCACCATTCTAGAATCTGTTTAGATGTGGAACAGTAAAGAGATGGTGCAAATAGATAAATAAGACTTTGGGTGGGAACAAGCAATGTTAACAGGGAAGTGTAAGTGTGTAAAGCAAAGAAGTTAGTAACAACTACTGCTTGGCGCCGGACTCATCTTCCTTCTAATAATTCTAACCTTTTGCTATTCGAATTGTAGATGAACACATTCTGCCTTTAAGGCATAAGCCTAAGCAAGTTTGGACAGGAAAAAGGCCTACAACTTGCACCAGCCTCCAGTCACTCTGTCTAAATTTGCATAAGATTCTGCCCTTATGGTACAATCCTATGGCCGCCCAACATCTTCTTGGCGACCATAGGATTTTTCAGAGTCCAAGCACCAAGGTTCTCCAGCTTCAGTGCTCAGACTCTGAAGGCTGAGATTCTGCCATTCGCCCATGCAACCAGCATGGAAATAAATGCCAATGGCCCTTCTGTTGAGGTAGCAACTGGGCCTTGGAGAGGGAAAATGGGACATGTTGGAGTAGGAAGAGAAGGAGGCTGGGCCTGGGGATGTCTTCTCATTCTAATTAGCTTCCCAGTCATTTTCTCTCCCCTTCAAGGTGCTAAATTTAGATAGCTGAAACCATCATCCAAGTGTGGGATGTGGCAGCAATTACCACTGCTGCACCTTGGCCTCACATTAGATGCCTGCAAGTGCCCAGGTTTGGAAGCTTGCAGGCACCTGCTGCAGGGATGTTTGGACTGCTCCCTTACTATCTATATTAATATTTTGGCCACATGCATTTTGTTTAAATCTAGTCAAATTATTAATCAGTTTGTTAAAAGGCAGATTATTAACACTTAGAAAATTGAGTATTGAAGTTCTGAAGTAACAGAGGATAGGCAAGTGAATTTTAAATCACTTTACCATTTTCCCACTGTTAAAAAAGTGATAATAATTATGAGAGCGAGAGAGAGAGAGCCCTCTGTGTAATAGCCAGTTTGATTCTATGTCAATTTTGTGAATAGTAGTTACTGTGTTAGTGGACACTAAGAAAAAGTGATAGCATTGAAGAAAGGCTTTAGTGCTAAAATCATTGTTGACGTGCAGGGAAATTTATGTTAATGCTGCAAAGAAAATTCGCTCCATGTGGTCTGGTGGCAGCTGCTTTCACCCATACACTTTTCCAAGAAAACAGTGTTCTGCATTTGCAATTAGTACTTGGCCCTTTGTTGTTAGCAAAACCGCACCAAAGCATGCGCTGCTCTGAGAAAACAATGCTGAAACGAACACTCCTTTGCAGGAGCTGGGATATGCCATTACCTTGTCTTCCAACCTGCAGCTGGCCCAATGAATAGTTTTGCAGCTTGTTATATAAATAGAATGTTTGTTCTACATAATGGATTTTGGTGTGATATGGTAAATATCGACTCCCAGGTGGGCTGCTGAAATGCATAATTCATTGTGTAGCACATTCCAACCACTCTGTCTCTTGTATGATTAACATAGGAGGAATACATTTTACTTTTTCTGGGGATATGGAAACCAGCATAGAAAGTTACGCAGATGAATGCCAAATGCTCAGATGTGTTGCAGGAAATTACCCAGCCCTGTTGCAGGATATCTTCAACACCCAGCCACCTCTCTCATTTCCAAACATTATCATTAAGGTAATACAGTGGTTTTAAGGATTCTGAGATTGGATGTGCCTGGGTCAGGACACCCTAATGCTGTTATCTCAGCCACATTGCACATATTGCTCTTCGTGGTGTACATAAATAAGTCAAGGTAATACCTTATGGTTTGCATTTCACAAGAAAAAGAGCAATCGAAATCAATAAATAATGGGGCATGGACACGTCCAATAAGGTCTTTTTCAAATGCATCAGCTATTCCATTGGTTTTGGAGCAGAAGGGGCCCCCAGACAAGAAAGAAAGTCTGTGTCAGAAAGCTGATGGCCATGCCTTTGGACATAGCCAAATCAGCTATTGTCTGGTTACAAGAGAGCCAGACTGGTGGGCATCCAAATCTTTGGGCCTTTTTAAACCCAAAGGTGGAATTCAATTTCAAAGATGCTGTTGGGGTCACATTCCAGTGGTAGGTGGGCCTGAAAGCAAAAAGTGGGGCCAAAATGTCAGCATATTTAATGTTTCTACCTCCAGTAACTTAGGAGAGGTATTTCAGCCTTAGGAGAAGCATTCATTGTAGAATGGAGGCACCATCAAGCATTTGGAGGTCCAAGGAAGGGGTGGAGGCAGGCTGATTGGCTGCATGGGGAGCCCGTGAGGGCTTGCTTTGGCTCCTGGGTCTCAGGTTTTGCACTCCATGCCAAAAGAATTCTTACTTGCATCACAAAGTGGTATTTCTTTAACACCCATTTAACTAATTTGTCTTCTCCAAAGAACCTTGGGAGCTAATGTGGCCTTGATCCAGCAATCCAACAGAGATTTCTCATTTGTGATAAAGTTAATAATAGAAAATGATTGTGGCATGAGAACTCATATTCAGTAATTTTGTTCATCTGTTGCTGGAACTCAGTAACTTACTGCAAGATACCATTGGGCCAGCTTTGGAGTTGCCCCCCTACGAGCAAGTTAACTTTTTTACAGCTGATGAATGTGTAAATTGCCGGATGAGAGGGAACAACTGACCCAGCGCCCTTGGATACAGGGCTGCATATCATGATGCTCCATTATTTTCATATCAGGAAAAACGAAAGTATAGAGGAAAATTGTGATATGGAATGTTTATGTAACATAATATGTGGAGCCAATCATGCAGCATAGGCGGGTATGCCTTTGGGCAAAGCATCTCCTTCCAGACTGGGAATACGATGGTCACTTATGAATACTCAAAAAGGAAGAAATGTATCACAAAAAAGGAGGAATCCAATTTGCATAACACTCTTATTATATTTAAATAGAAATATAAGACATCTCAGCACATTGGCAAGAACAGACTAGGTGGCCTGTGTGGTTGCTACATCAACTATCCTAATGCAATCTACTGATGGGCAAATTCAAGGTCCCCCCTGCTAACCCCTTCTTATGGGGCTTTGACTTTAAACCAGAGTTTGGACAGGTTCACCCAAAATTTAGGACTATCCGCAATGTCGTTCACCCTGTCTAGGAACCATATTGGTTCTGCTGCCCGTTCAGCTCTCTTGACCAGGTTCCTACATCCAGCAGCTGGGGTTGTTCTGTGTAGGATTCCTGTCAGTGGCCTGGGAATGGGCAGCCTATACCCAAACAGAACAATCTTGTACAGGCCTGTTCTGAAGTTAGCCAGAGACAATCACCTGCTTGTGAGCAAGGAGAATGAAACCCAGGGCTCTCTTTCTTCTCCCCTCCTGCCTCCTCTGACAGATGACCAGTCCTTCCAAGTGAAATATCTGATCAGTGGGTTGGACTGAGCAGTCTTCTGCTGGGCTTGCACAGATTGGAGTTGATATCTTTAGCAGAAAGTGGAAGAAACAGGAAGCTCCCATCTTTACGTGAGTGTATAAAAGACCACGAGAAGCCACATCGATGATGAAATTGCAGGTCAGAAAAGGCAAGTGCTGACATTGCTTGAAAACTGGTCTCATTAAGAATAGCTAGAATGGTAAATCATTATGAAGAACCATTTCTATAGCTTTCTGTAATTCTGTTTCAGACTGCATTATTTATATTTTTTTCAGTTTTTTCCAACCTTTTCAGATGAGAATATTTGTGTGATGTAATCCTCATTTGTCATGTGGTGTTTTGCTGCCTGTAGTTGGACCATAAGGAAGGCTGAGCACCGAAGAATTGAGGCCTTTGAATTGTGGTGCTGGAGGAGACTCCTGCGAGTCCCTTGGACTGCAAGGAGATCAAACCAGTCAGTCTTAGAGGAGATCAACACTGACTGCTCTTTAGAAGGTCAGATCCTGAAGATGAAACTCAAATACTACCTAATGAGAAGGAAGGACTCCCTGGAGAAGAGCCTAATGCTGGGAACAATAGATGGCAAAAGAAGAAGGAGACAGCAGAGAATGAGGTGGCTAGATGGAGTCACTGAAGCGGTTGGTGTGCTTAGGTGGACTCCAGGGGATGGTGGAGGATTGGATAGCCTGGAGGAATGTTGTCCATGGGGTCACGATGAGTCGGACGTGACTTCGCGACTAGCATAGCATAGCAAAGGTCCCACATACAGAAGCTGGCAGCTGAATCTTACTCCAGCACTAGCCTGCTCTGGCTGTGGCCTTATCAAGAGCTGCTCATTCTTCCAAGGGTGCCATCATGTAGAGGGTAATTGGGGCATTCATGGATGTTACCCACATCCGGTCATTTTCTTGTTTTTTTTTTTTTCCCAAGTGCACTGAATTGTCATCTCCACTGGGCTAATTTGAAAAAAGCTTTTCAGTGCAAACAAATTTCATTAAAATCTGTGTTGCATCCTTTGGTGGCTGAAGGATCCATTTCACTTGATTTCAGACTCCGTAGACAAAAGCAGACATTAAGGGCTTCAAACTGCGGGGTTTGAAAACAGCATTGATCTCCATTTATCTGTGTGAGGTCTACATCAAAAGCTCAAAGAAGTCTTCACTTTGTACCTTTTCAAATATTTGATGTGTGTCATAATTAATCAAGCCATTGCTTAACATTTCATAGATTTGTCACCGTTCTTTGCTGAGGATCCTAATTCAGAAAGTCGGGAAGGTTACCTACTGCTACGTTGCACTAGTTGAGGAGGAATCATTGCACAGTCACGCTTACTGGATTGTTCAAAAGAGGCCCAAATAGACTTTAACTGGAATTGTGCTCTCTGCAAGCTTCTGTAAGCAAGAGAGCAGAGGTGTCAAGAGATTAGTAAAATTTCCAGTACAAAGAATGTCCGGACTGCAAAAAAAATCAGCAACACTATAATCAGTTCTCGCTCTTTGGACCCTCTTGTCATTGTAAGGGCCTGGGGAAAGCATGCATATTCGGTGTTTTAAAGTGGCTTGCTGTTCAGCTGGGAGGGCTGTTTTATGTATGGATCTGTGAAAGTTTTGCTTCCATTCATTCAAGACTAGGACATGCCCTATTTGCAACCCCAAATGCAAATGAGAATGTAAGCATAATATGCTGGCAAAATTGTTGCATTTTCCAGCTTGCAATACTTGTTTGCCAAAAGAATTCCTTTCAAAAATACACACTTTTAAAATGTGCATTTTGGGAAAAGTTGCATTTTATTTATTTTATTTATTTATTTATTAAAACATTTTTATGCCGCCCCATTCGCCGAAGCCTCGGGGCGGCTTACAACATAAGCAACATTTTCATGGGGCAAAGCATGCATTTGGGTGTGCACTTTTAAAAAAGGGGAACCCCGATGTGGGTTTTCCCCATTCAAATGAGGTGGGGGGAGAGCTTGCTATGGAGAACAGTAATGAAGTAGACCAATCGTTGAGGTAGAAGCTGGAGAACTCAGTCCTTGCTGATTCTCCTTTACCTGTTGTTTTTCATGTGTTTTTCTTTCCTAAAGTCATGCAGTATTCTCTAATAGTATTTCCCATAGATACATTTCATCCTATTTTTGAGGTTTTGGTTCCATTCACCTGAATGATTAAGTGACAGGAGGGTTGCAGTAGATGTGTATTCAGGATGGGTGAAGACCTTTTCTCCTGTACTGCAGTCCTGGAAAAAAAAAAAACACCTCCTCCAGCTGCTATGTGACATAGGAATGATGCCACTTAGGGCTTTGAAGGAAAGTGTTAGCAGCTTGAATTGAGCTCAGAAGCAAACAGGCAGCTGAAGCATCTGCCTCACCCTGCCCAGTGATAAAGAGAATTTTATCAGAGATCCAGATGTTTAGTAGACTAGGTGGTAAAAGCATAGGCTCATAGCACTTTAGGGAGTCTAGGGAGGAAATAGTTAGGGAGGAAATCCAGAACTAGAACATCCCAAACAGAGCACTGCACAGCTGCTGCCTGAAGATCTGCAGCAAGGAAAGATCCCCCTCCCTCTAGCTAACTGGTTCTGTTGTTGAACTCCTCTTACCATCAAGTTATGTTCAATGGAAATCTACCCTCCCATAATTCGGGAGTAAATAGGGTCCCACTTGGCTTTCTACTGTTGCTGAACCCTTTGAACATTCCTCTGCAGGTAGCAGTAGGGTAACCACTTAGCCACTGACAAAAAAGGGACAAAAAAGGACAGCAATTTGCATAAAATTTACATACATGATTTTTATGTATAACAACAAATTTACATGTATAAATTTAGATGTTATGACTCTAAATGGTAATATAAGACGTCTTACCACAGTGAAGAAGACTGACACTTTTAATCTGCCATTTTACTTCTCCTCCAGATTTTTTGCAGGATGGAGACTGGCTCCTTTACACATGTTCCCCAATGCTGGCAAGGTGCTTTCTTTCTCCGACTTTCCATATTTGCCACTGCACAATCACAAGGTGGTGCTGCAGAATAGCAGTGTTGTGGAAACGCACAGCCTGCTCACTATGGTTCATTCCATCATTTTCAGCTGGCAGAGTGACTTTGCCCAATCCAAAAATCATTGAGAAACTGCTTTGAAAGCATTATGGAGGCCCAGGAGAAGGATGATGCTGTGTAAAGCACCTGCAAACGACTGTGAATGAGGACTCATAAGCACACCATAAACACCTCAAGTAGCAAATCCATCTGCTGTCCATGTGCTGATGGTTGATGGGCCACTGCAGTACTTCTGCTTTTCCATTTTAAAAAAATCTTGACTGGACATCTCTTCGTATAGAATGCACCTTCAAGTACATTCATTTGCAACATAACTCTTTCCCTTTTATGACCAGGACAGCTTGCATAGCTCTCCACTCTATTTTTATCCATACAACAACAACCCTGAGTGTCTGGCCGAAAGGCACCCAGTGAGCTTCATGGCCATGCAGGGCCTACAGCCTGGATCTCCCAGTCCCCAGACACCAGTATACCAGCTCTTGTAAAGGGTGGGCCTTTGTTGGCCTTCTGAAATGGAGTGCTGCCCTCCATAAAGTAGAACACCCTGGATAGTATCCTGTGATGTTATTCCATAAACTCTAATAGTGCTTGTGGGGCCCTGCTAAATCTTCTCACTGCACAAGCAGTTGTGCATTATGTTTTGCAATCAGCTGCATAACAGGCTGTGCAAGCTTGTGCAACCCAGCTTGTGCAATTTCATTTAGTTGGTTTCTCCTCCTGTGTGTAGTTCAGAAGCTAGTTTCAGCTGGTGTTACATACAGTCCCTGATCACCTGAACACACATTTGCTATTTTGGCATTTGAATGATACTGTCATATTTTCTTCTCCAAAAGAAATGAACCCAGTTTCTTCATAGCACTTAGTTTTGATACTGCTAACTGTCTTCATTACTTTCCTCAAAACCTGTTTGTGTGAAATGGTCCATTCCTGGTGTCTTGTCTTTCTCAAACAGTAGTTACCATGCCATGTGGAAAACTGTTTTTGAATTTGAAGGGAGCTTCAAAAGCTGTCTCCAGTATGGCATGGAAATGGCTGGTTTGTTCAGAGTGAAAGAGCTTTAAAGATCAGATCAGCATGATTTTAGATTTAGTCTGTTCTCAACTTGGAATACTCTTCCTAGGAGTCTTGGTTGATACCTTCCCTGTTAGGGTTCTGTAAACAGGCTAAAACCTTTTTATTCCAGCAGACACTTGGGAATGGGCTGTGAATTTGTGCTGGATTAGTTTTACCATTTATATTTTTGTAGAGTTTTTAACCTTGATAGTAGATTAATATTTTAATATTTAATTGATTTAATTATATTTTTAATTTTTGTCTACTTTGGAATGTTTCAATTGAGGGATTTTTAATGTTGTGAGCTGTTTAAAGTCCCAATCACTGGGAATAGTCAGGATGATGATGACGAGGATGATAAAATAGCTTGGTCCAAAAATAGATTTAAGTCAAGGTTATTTGCAACATTATTGGCCATTTGTTTCTCCTCTTACATATTCTCTTTTTTGCTTTTTTTCCCCATGTAATGGCAGCATAGCAAAAGATCATCTTGGTAAATGAAAGGCATGGCATTCAGTAGTGCAGTTTAAGGGCTCGGTAAGTCAGCTGTCAAATACCTAAGGGGTATGGTCTCCTTTTAATGTGAGCACTGTTCCCATTAACATTAATGGGGGTTGTACGAGGACTTCAAAAGGAGACTGTGCATCTAAAATTGCAAATTATCACTTACAAACTCCATTGATACATTATTAATTCCTATCATTAAAACCTAGCCACACCTCCAATGCTTCATGGCAAAACCAGCCTGGTATTTTTCCCTTGAAAACAGAAGCAAAGCAAAATGAATTCTGGGCACATATTGATTCATAGACTCATGTCCACATTACTTACCACCTGAAATTTTAGGAAGATGCTCCACTGTCCTTTGTACGCTTTACTCAAGGATATGTTCCATCACTGTCTGGAAGGGATACAGTTTGGGAAAGCTTGCTTCCATCTTCTGCATACCTTGATCCTAGGAACAAGATGCGAAGTTGTTGCAGCCACTGGAAGTTCAGCAGAATCGGTCATACTGCTTGTTTTAAAACAGGTCTTGTTGATTTCATTGATCCACTTTCCCTGGCTTGTCTTTATCATTTTAAAAGTACAATCCTACACATTTCTGCTCAGGAGGATACCCCATTGAGCTCAGTGGATATAGTTTTGCAGCCTTGCTAGGGAGATTTATTTATTTATTTAGCTAGCATTTTTGTATACTGTCTTGTAGCCACATGGCTCTCTGGATGGTTTACAAAAAATAAAACATCACAAATAACACAATTCAACACAATTAGCACAATTAAAACCACAATATCAAAAATAAATAACATCATAGCAGGAACTTCAAATAATAGTTTAACAGATTGGAATTATCTTAAATGTCACAATTAAGAGTACTAAAATTTGCATTAAAATATAATTAAAATCAAATTCCAACTAAAATAATCAACAGTTAAAATGCTTCTTGAATAAAAGCATCTTGCTCTGGTGCTGGAATATGTATAAGGACGACCCTGGACAAATATTTCTGGGAAGCTTGACGATTGATTGAGTTCTGTCACTATGAGCCACCCTGAGCACCAAGTGACAGAAAGGCAAGATACAAATTTAACAAATAGCAATAGTAAGCAAGCAACTGCAGTATTAACTCCAGAATACTCTCATCTATGCTCAGTTGGGATAAATTGCATGTCTTTCAAATTAAACCCCATGGATCTCATAGATTTTAAGATCAAAATTACTATCTGTCTGTCTTTGGTCCTATGAAACTAGTTACGGTGGTCCCTCTTTTCCTTCACGTAAGTGATGTGGGAGCCACTGTGCCTTGCCCTTCAGGTAACATGAGGCTTTCCTCCCAGAAACTGGGGTAATGTTGGTAATGCTGGGGTACCTGCCACTGCACAGAACAAAGCTACATAACTAGGACATCTCAGATTATCTCAGTGATATGAAGAGGGGATGCACGACAATGACTCTTCCCACACCATTCTTCGTACAGGGGTGGGGAACTAAGGCTCAAGTGCAATTTTGCAGAAACTCTTGCAGAGGACCTTCTAGCGAGTAGTGTGCTAGAGACGGAAGTGGTGAGGTGAAACTAGAAAAAAGGGAAAAAAACTCAGCACATTGTAGCTCAGAAACTGAGCTTTAAAAGATGTTTCAACCTTTTGTGATGTGAAAAACCTGCATGCAGCACCTAGTGAGGATAGACTTCATTCCCCTGTTGTTTTCAACCAAAAATCAATTCTGCATGTGTTGAAGCTTTAGGGAAAGTCTTCTGTTAGTGCCAGGGGCTAATGCTCCAAGAAATCAGGAGGGCTCGTTTTCTGTTGATGTGCAACTGCTGAATAGAGTGACAAGTCTTCCATCACAGTATGCAGCATTTGGTGTAAAGATCACGTCCTGCATACCTGTCATTACTTAATTAAAGAAAACAATAGCCACACACGTGACATAGATACACTATGTAACAGGCATAAAGTGTAGCTAGGCCTTTAGAATGGGAGAACATTCAAAGTCACAATCCATTGTTTGCAGTTTGATGTGTCATGAAGAAAGTTTTTGACATGGAAGAAGTCTTCAAACACTGCTGGAAGAACTTTACCTACCGAACATTAGACTCTAATCTTTTGACTTGAGTAGAGTGCAAACTCTTTGTTACTCATGAACTCTCAGTGATTCAGGCAAATCATTCTTGCTCTTTGTCTCTTCCCCTGAGTCTCTGATGGGAAAATAAATGACCTACCTAATACCTAATTGTATGGATAATTATTCCTTTATAGAGAATTCTTTATGCTATTGTTTTGTATGCACTATGTGTCCATATCTTATTATACCAGCATAGAAATTGCCACAGGACAGGGAGACAGAATTGCCCAAGGCCAGATAAGGAGCTTCATGTCTGAAAGGCGATCCAAAGGAAGAACTCCCATATCCAAGCATAAAATTCCATGAACTGCAGTGCCAGCTCTGCTACATACTTTAAGAATCAAGTTATGTCATCACTGAAAACAGTATGATCTTATATTCAGACAGCAACACAAGGAAACAGAAAACAAAAGTGTCCTATGATTCTTCTTTCTCCATTTGGTCAATAGAGGGCAACTTAGGTGTCACCAAAATGAAGAAATGCATCACTGACAAAAGAGGACAACAGAAGACATTGATTTGCATAAAATATGCAGGTGCTAATTTCTATGCATCTATGCAAATTGTCTCACCATGGCGGAAAGACTGTGACGTCTCAGTCAATGCCTGATGCTAGCTGTGGATAGGCAAGTCCAAGCTCCTAAACTTCTTATGATTTTGTGTTAATCTTTAAACTACACTTGGGCTGGGCAGCTTTTCAAAAGACTCCTTTAAACAGAGAACTGTTCCCTGCTGTCCTTTCAAACACAGATCTGTCCTCTGGAAAGTATGCCATGCGGCCTCCATATTCAGCATTTGAACAGAAGTTGTGTTTCTCCTCCAGTATGTTAGGCACTTGGGTACAGTTGGATATCTCACTTGGAGACCAGACTTGAACTGGATGCCTTAAATGCAGCACTGTCCTCTCCATGTTCTCCAAAACAGAGGACCATCCTCTAAAGTAGGACACCTGACCATCTTAGCAACAAGAGGCAAGAAAAGGTTACATAAACTTCGGAGACTTTTTATGAGCTTAAATTAACTTTAAGCATAAAACCCATCCCCTTTCTAACTGCTTCTCAAGTGCTATGCAACCCGTTTGTGCTTAGGGACAGTTTTTAATTATTGTGCAGATTAAGTTTAATAAACAACCACCAGCAACTACATGCCGTTTAAACCCCTGGTACTAAAAATATGTTATCCCCATAACAGAAAGCCATTAATTAAGAAACGTTGACCTAATGAGCTGTGTTCATTTGGTGGATGATAAACGCTTCTTTTAATCAGACCTTTTACAAGCTGGCAATTGTTAACTTCAGGTTGTTAATTATTCACACTTTAAAATGTTGAGGTGGTTGGAATATTTCATGAATGCTCCCTTTTTAATAAAAAGTGACACTGGATTTTATGAGCTTGGAATCGCACTTACTAATTTACAGTCATTTTGCACTTCTGTGCCAGTCGTTTATAATTAACTCTCTCTTTAAAAATAATAAATGACCTCTGGCTTGCTATTGTCTGTCATAATTAGCATACTGTCTTTTAAAGAGGAAAGTGTGTTTTCTCTTCATTAACAGTAATACTACCTAGGCAGACAATCAGTAAGTCCATGATCTGGAAAACCGCTATGGACGCCAGATTACCCTCTCTACCAGGACAAAATCAATTAACACCACAAGGGATGTCATTATTGTCATATTATGTCACCTGATATCCTCTAGGGTAAATAAATGATTTGTGGAATTTTTAATGCCATGACTGAAACAAAAACAGGGGAACTTTGACTGAATTATGCATGGTATATTCTTTTCTGTGGCATGATATGCCAGAAATTCCAAATGTTGGAGAACTTTACTCTCTTGCTTTGGTGAAATTCTAGTTACAAGCACCATCTGATCTCCAGAATTAGTCCTCTATCGCTCACACACGGTAACATTTGTGCAAGTATTTTCATTGGCATAAAGTCATTTTACATTCTGTTGTTATTGGGGATCTATTTTTGTTTCCCAGTTGCATTTTAAATGACTTTAATAGGTTAGCCAGATATGCGTTACTCAGCAGCAATGCATTTTGGGTAGACAGGAAGCAAAAAGGACATAGAGGGCAGTGAATGTGATGGCCCCTCTTTTATTTTTCCATTAAAAAAAGCAAAAAGTGAAAACTTTGTCCATGTTTTTGCATGCCGGTGATTTTGGCGAGCTTCTAATGTGCACAATGTGGTGCCAAGCTGGAGCCTAATTGAGTACAGAGAAGAAACAACCCTTCTTTTTAAAGAATATGGTTAAAGAAGAACAGATACCCTTCTTTATTAGAAAAAAATCTTCTATTTCCAGTCAAAAGGGGGGTGTCTTGCCGTGTTCGGCATGGCCTTGGTCCTCCATTTTGAATCCCAGTGGCAAAATACAAGTACAGAAATAGCTCACATTTCATACATTGTGTGTGACATTAATCAGGAAAAATCCATATCATTAATTTTATTTCATCCCAATGCATTTTTAATTTCCCGCTTTCTCTTAAAGTGGCTTAGAGGATGTAATGCATTTATTTTTTAACAACCCTAAGACTTCTGCTGTTGCTGGGGATCTATTTTTGTTTCCCAGCTGCATTTAATAACACTCGCATCTCTTTAAAAAAGGAGTATACACAACTTCTATATTTTGGGCCTACATCAGGGGGTATTTAATTAAGTCTATTCTGTCTAACATGATCTGATGTCATTGTACAAGGATATGTTCTTTGTTAGCGGCACTCTTAGTTTCAGACTCCTCTGTGTATTTGAAACCATGGTAACAGAACAGTAAGCTAAAGCCAATGAGATAATGAGATATTCTCATTGTAATTGTGTTTCATGAGGGCACACAATCCCATGGGTGGTATCTGACTGCCTTACAACTGCTAACAGAATTTAAGAAACAGGCATATATTAACATGGTACAATTTTTCACAACAGTAAACACTTCTGACATGGCATTTTTAAAAAGTTGTCTCCAGCCTGTTCAAGTCCATCACTGCCTTTATGTCACAGGAAGCCATTCTATTAATGAATATCAATATTTTAAAATCCTCAGAACTTCAAGGAACTTAAAGTCTGAAATGCATTAATAAGCTTGAGAGATGCTGTTTTGCATTATAATTGTGGTCTGGGGTCTAGCTAGTGCTGGGTAGAATCTATGGAGGCAAAAATCAGGGGGCAGGGGGAGGAGGCATGAATTTAAACTACTACAACTCTTGAACATGAGAGAAAGCTTAATTCAGAATACGGATTATTAAAAAAAATTAAAACCGCTCACAAAACAGTCCCTGATTTTTTTATCATACCATTTGTACTTAGTATAAATTCTGATAAGCCTTTTAATTGTAGAACTTTCAGGGAGCTGGTCAGAAATCATAATTGTTAATATTTTTCAGTTTCTGGATTGTTCCGAGAAATGAAAAATGATAGGTTTAAGTCTGCAATATTGGAAATTTATCAACAGTCCCCTGTCTACCTCAGCCCCCTCTCTGAAGTAAAGAAAGAGGTTGCTACATCTTATCCCCAAGTGTATCTCAGGACACGTTAATCCCCTTTATGCTACTGGCCCTGTATGACTTTTTGTCCTTTAATCAATAATTTAAAATTATTTTAAAAATATATTCAGAGATGATAAGAAAACAGCTGGATGAATTAAGCAGGGCTCCAACTAATTTTATTCAACAAAGGGGTTGAATTGTAATGTCACTGGAGCCTCTCATGGACTCATGTTTGTCCTTACAGAAGTAAAAGGGCTTAAGAATATGAATTACAAGTGCTCTGAAATATTTATGTGAACGTTACTAGGCTAACATGAGCCAGAAGGCTGCACAGGGGGCTCATTTTCATTGTCTAATGATTCTGATATGGCAACCCTGGTGTTCTAAGGAAGCACAAACCAAAGTTTGTGCCTCAAATGTATTTAACGGTAGGTGGATAAGTAGTTATAGGCTGGAGCTCTTAAGGATGGGAAAAGTGCAATCTCAGCAGTGCTTCTGGGGTCACTGATGGGGTTGGCTAAAGCCTTACTCATCCATCCCAACAGCTCTCATCAGAATTGTTGTTGTCCCAGTGCTGGTAGCAGCACCCAAAGAAAGCTCTGCTCCACTTAGCATAGGCAATTGGCTGGACTGATGGGAAAGGGGCCAGCATTCGCTGGTTTTGGAGAGCCACACGCAGAATTACGGAGGACTCCATGTAGCCCACAGGCTAAGAGATGCTCACCCTTGACCAGACACACACATTCATTTGACTGGCTTTCTTCAGTGTGGTTCAAGCCAGTTACACTGTGTCTTTAATGCTCCTTTTTTCAACCATACTTTTGTGTCAGCAAAGCTTGTTTTAACCAAAACACAGCATGATCACAGCAGTTGGTTGCACTGATTTTTCACAGTTTTGCATGAAATTTACATTCTCCAAGGGAAGGGATGAAGAGTTCACTGAAGGAGCTTAACCTCTTTTGACAAAACAGCTATTCATTGCATTGGTTTACCCCTTGTTCCTCTAGTTTGGAATTACATTTCAAATTTGTAACCAAGAAGCATTTTGATGTTTGACACTTCACATTTCCAGATTGTGCTTTAGCATCTCATGGTCTTGCAAGTTTTCTGCACAAGAACTCACTATATTTAAAACTGGAGACTTCAGTTTCTTTCCTTTTATAGGCTATTGAGTACATGACTTCAGCATATTTCCTACATATATGTCAGCATCTGAGGAATGATACAATTCCCCCTGGTGGCCTGACAGAGAAAAAATCTGGTTCATTTTTCTGTTGCTTCCAGGATTAGCATTGGACCTATAGGTGCTTGGAGGATCAGGACCAGTGCAATCACACAGACCATGGGTAAACCACAGGAGAGTCCATAAACATCCTTCCAGCCCTGTTAGCTTGACCAAAACAACACAAGTTTTTGTGATGACTGTTTTGTCTTCCTGACTTGGTGGCCATCTCCAGTTCTTCAATGTCTTGACTCTAGTCTTTTCCTGATTCCCCTTTTGCCTCTGGCCCTGCCAAGCTTTTATTGTCATTGGAGCCTTGCTTATTTCTGACTCAGTGTTGGTTCTGGCCCTATTTGATCTCAATAAGTGTGTGAGTTAAGTCTTGGTTCTCCTTCTAACTCTATCAGCTGTGGCCCTGATGTTCCAGGCAAGGACATCTGCTGCTGTTTATGCCCTGGAACTGACTCTCTCCTCTCCCCCACCCCACACCTTTCTGAATGATCCAGAAACTTCTGTCTGTGAATGAAAGGGCTCTACCCACAGAAGGTGCCTCTGCCTGAATTTTGGTGATCCTCTCCATGTAGCTGATTCAGCAGAATCCCCTGACCTTCTTTCATGGGGTTTTAGGGATTGCTCAGGGAAGGAAGGAGCAAGGAAGTCTTCTTCTGCTAGCCCAGTTGTATGTGCCCAATCGTATACTGGACCCAATCGTATACTTTACCTTCAACCACTGCATTTTCATAGAAACGGGGACAATTTCTTCTTGTAAGCTGGGAAATTTCCATGAAATCAATTCTGCATCTTCATCATTTCTGTGTATGCACATGATATAAAGATTTATAGACTGCATTCTTTGCATAACAATAAATGAAAGAGAGATGTTTGCTTTTTCATGCTTTATATTTTTGTCGTTTTGGAAGAAGTTGCTCAATTTGTTAACTAGGCATTTTAAAATATTTTAAAATACCCAAGGAAGTGAAGAAAGAAAGCGAAGCATGCTGGCAGTGACTTTTAGAAATAATACGCAGCCACTACCACACAGCGCAACATCATCACATCACACGTGTGACTGGTGTACCAAACATGTACTTATCTCATGTCTCATGGAGGAGGACATGCAGCTGTGGTATTTAACTGCAGAAACCCACTCTGAATTCAAAGCAAACATTAAAAAAGCAACCCACAAGGGTGCTGGGTAATAAGATAAAAATAAACCAAACGAAGGAAACGTTAATGAAAGTATGAAGAAATGCATGAAATTGATAGAAAGTGATTTTAAAATATTGTTGCTAATCTCTTAAGTCAGCGAGAAATCAAAGAAGATGAGAGCATGCATGTGCTTGCGGCCACGCTCCCACACTCAGCACATGGGTTGTCTAGTGAGTCTTCTGCACCACAGTGAGGAGACTTGCATTTCTATTTCTTAATTAGAATTACTCATATGTATTTGCATATGCATGTATTATGTAAATCGGCATCCTCTTTCATCCTTTCTTGTGGGGGGTTATGTGAGAACTGGACACAGAACCACTGATTGGTTCAAAATTGAGAAGAGTTCGACAAGGCTGTATACTATCGCCCTGCCTATTTAACTTATATGCAGAGCACATCATGAGAAAGGCAGGGCTAGATGAATCACCAGTTGAAATTAAGGTTGCTGGGAGAAATATCAACAACCTCAGATATGCAGATGATACCACTCTAATGGCAGAAAGTGAAGAGGAACTAAAGAGCCTCTTGATGTGGGTGAAGGAGGATAGCGCAAAAGTTGGCTTGAAACTCAACATTAAGAAAACTAAGATCATGGCATCTGGTCCTCTTACTTCCTGGCAAATAGATGGGGAAGAAATGGAGGTAGTGACAGATTTTATTTTCCTGGGCTCCAAGATAACCACAGATGGGGAGTGCAGCCAAGAAATTAAAAGACGCTTGCTCCTGGGGAGGAAAGCTATGGCAAATCTAGACAGCATACTAAGAAGCAGAGACATCACCCTGCCAACAACAGTGCGTACAGTCAAGGCTATGGTTTTCCCAGTTGCAATCTATGGCTGTGAAACTTGGACCCTAAGGAAGGCTGAGCACTGAAGAATTGAGGCCTTTGAATTGTGGTGCTGGCGGAGACTCCTGCGAGTCCCTTGGACAGCAAGGCAATCATTCCAGTCAGCCCTAGAGGAGGTCAACCCTGACTGCTCTTTAGAAGGCCAGATACTGAAGATGAAACTCAAATACTTTGGCCACCTAATGAGAAGGAAGGACTCCCTGGAGAAGAGCCTAATGCTGGGAACAATTAACGGCAGAAGAAGAAAGGAACGGCAGAGAATGTGGTGGCTAGATGGAGTCACTGAAGCAGTCGGCATGAGCTTGAGTGGACTCCGGGGGATGGTGGAGGACAGGAAGGCCTGGAGGAATGTTGTCCATGGGGTCACGATGGGTCGGACACGACTTCATGACTAACTACAACAACAATGCACTTTTTAGTGATGTGCAAGTTGCCACACCACATTGGTTCCGTAGCAACTTTCTTCCTGGGTGGAATAGTGTGCTTCTTGAGGAAATATTTGTATCCGGACTACCATGCCAGTCCTGATACAAATATTCAAGAAAAGAGTCAATCCCCGCCCCACTACCACCACATTACATCCTGTGGGCATGATCCTGATAGCACCCCATCCACAGCTGCCCCTTAAAACTCAGAAGCTCAGATGCATGAAGTGATTCAGCACCTTCCAGTATGGCCCTTCCTCCCAACTTCACTTGTCCTTACACCACTGCCACACCTTCGTGTTTCAATCGTCGTCGGTTGAGTTGGTCCCCCATCTCCATGGTCCATCCATCTGAAAACACAATCATATTTTTGGGGGCTTCCATTGATGCAAAACAGCAACTCCTCATTTCAATGATGTTTAAATTAAAGTGCTTCGTAAATGACATGTTAGATTAATAAGGAAGCAGAATTGCATTTTGTTTATTATTCTGTCTCTTATAAGGGTGTTCAGAAACAATTTTCAAGCCAAGCATTCATTAACTGAATTGTTCCCAAAGGATGATTAATCAATTACTTTAGCAGAGTGCAAAAGGCTTTCTGAATACTCAGTGCAGAAACTTTTCCTCACCATGTCATACCAGGAATGCAGACAGATTTTACAGACTGAGCTCCTCTTGTGATATTGTTTCTAGTATCAGATTTGTCATGCATTGGAGATGTCTCACACCTCTCCACGGTGTCAGTGTGTCACAGGGGAAGAGAGGGAAAATCCCTATCTCTACACTGACAGAGGTACTGTAGGTTGGGAAACTGACTACCCAGGATGCAGGTTTGCAACTGGTCTTAGATAAGGCTGCAATTCCCTTAAAAGACCAAATGGGTAGTCTGGGAGCTCTCCTGTGTGACAGTGGTTTATGGAAGACTCTGCAAATGTCTGTTCAGGCTCCAGCTGTAGCAGCACTGGAAGCTGCTCCATCCGGAATGAGGCTATTGGTCCATCAAGCCCGGCATTGTCAAGACTGACTCTCAGAGGCCCCTTCAGGGTTTCAGACAGAATTCTTTCAAAACCCTTTCTGGAGGTGCCACGGATTAAAGCTCTAACCTTCTGCAGTCAAATCAAGTGCTCCACAACTGAACTACGCTCTGTCCCTGAAGCCTGTAAAAGTGAAAAACTATCTGTTAGTTTTTAAGCCAGTTGCCTCATTGCATCATTATAAACAGTAGACAGCAGCATTCCAATGCTGGAAACATATATTTGCTTGTTTTTAAAGCACGATCTAGCTTTGCTTTGAAGATTTAACTCAGCAAGAAGACTTAAAGGAGGGCAGAGGTTTCCACATGATTCTCCAATCAATCTTTAATTCTAGACCCTTTCTTCTGACTCAAGCTATTTATAAATAACTAAACAGCCACAACCATTTCAAAACAAAAGCTTGTTTTTTCCTCTTGCAGTCCTAAGCTATCTGTCTTGTTACAATTTCCCCCCCTCCCTTAAGCATGTTATTACAGCTGAGGATCATAGTTCAGTACTTGTAACATAAATCTGTTATCGTAGCTTGCATATAATTAGTTCTAAATGTCTGTGGTTTTATTTTTCAATATCAGGGTGTTCATTAGACATCAGAAACACTTAAGAGCCTGGATATCACCGCAGTTTATGGTTCTGCTGTTCATTGAGCCAAAAAGCAACACATATTTAATGTGACAGCGACATTAAAATATGGCTCAGCTGATTTTTTTAAAGTGTCAAGCAATTTGCATTGCATGATGCAATAATGAGGCTTACATGTTAACCATCATGTAACTCATCTCATTTGCAACGGCTTTATAGCAGCATGTCATGCTTGCTAGACTGTATCGCAAATAGCTCATTTAGGGTAAAAATATGCACTTCCTTGGCATGTGTGTAGTGAGGTCCCAGCTAAAATTCAGGTAGATGTATTGGTTCTGTTTTTGTTTTTGTTTTTTAAAGCAATGCTGATACAATAGTTTTTTATGAAGACAGAATGAACAAATGACTAAACAAGCATCACTCTTTCAAGATAACAAGGTTTTTTTAATGCCTCCAGGCTTGTTTGTTATGCAGAGAACAGCAGGACATGATGGGCGGCACCCCATGCTTTGCACAGTTTATGCCTGGAGTAGGCACTGTGGCACCCATGAGCCTCTGTGTGCACCTGTGAGACGCTGTTCTTCATGTTCCCAAGCTGGCCTGCCATACAAGGCAGACGGGTGGCTCCCATGGCACTGGGCGTCCTTACCCGTTGCAGTGCTTATTTTGAGCTTCATAGGAACGATCCATGATGTTCCATGATAGCAAACCTATTGTGGGGTGGAGTTTAGCACCATGGAGAGTTCCTGCTAAGCTGCAATGAATTATCTGTCCCACTGGCAAAAGAGTCTCCAGTATCCTTTCCCCTGTTTATTTATTTATTTAAAACATTTCTATGCTGCCCCCATCGCTGTTATTGCTCTCACTTCTTAAAAGATGAATAAATTTAGATTTTAGTCATGGGGATTACTTCCAAACCAAACAAGGGCCATCAGCCTTCATTGCCCCTTATTCTCTCTGGGCCAAGAATGGAAGGCAGGGACTTCCCTAGGAAACAAAGGAGGTGGCCAATGCAAGTTGATATTTTGCACTTGGCACCTGAAGTGGTGCGGGGCGTGCTAGAGCAAGCTCTCAGGAGCCTCAGGAAGAGAGCGGAATGGGCCAACAGCCTTGGGAAAGCTTGCCGACATCATGATCATGCCATCTCTGGGATCCAGACAGTAGGGATAGGGGAACTCCAGTTGTATGAAGGCCACAGATCAGGGCCTTGGGGGCAAGATTTGGTTCTAATCCAAATCTGGGACACATATTTACCCTAAAAGATAGAAAAGGAATAGACTCAGCCTCATATTATATGACTACCGCATTTTCTACTCCTGCAACAGCAAATGCCAAGTCCAGGCAATAGTATCTCCAAATCATTCCAGTCCTGTGGTCAGGCAATTGAATTCTTTGTGGCAAACATCCAGGTCAGACAGAGGTGCCTAGTCTGTGAGTGGGGGAGAAGCCAAAGCTCAAGAATCTGTCCGGTCTACACGATCAAGGCAAGCACTGGACTGTAACACTGTTGTCTGTAGCAGAGAGCAGACTCTGGCTAGGTAGTTTATAGGAGGCTGTAACTCAGTACTGCTGGCTAACTAGTTCAGTGTGTTGTGTTTAAGGGAGGCTCAGCATCCTGTCCTTGCAGAGGCCCAGGAATGGTCCAGGAGTCACTAGACTGCTTTCCAGTAGAAAACTGCCAGCTACAGAATCAACTTCATTGTCTGTTTCTGACTGGGGACCACTGTCTTGCTCTCTCCCTCTTCTTCCTCTTACTGTTTGGGCATGGTAATATGTAGCTTAAACCTCAGAACATAATTCTTTACATACCTACTTGGGCTGAAGTCTTACTGAATTACCTGCATTTACTCCCAGGTGAGTAGCTATTGGATTTCAGCTTAATTTGATTAGGTCATACTAGAAGTTATGCAGGTTTCAGGTTGTGCTAGGAATGCTGAGACAAAAAGCAAATATTTTATTTATTTATTTATTTATTTAAAGTTTTTATATGCTGCTGCTATACTAAAAGTCTCTGGACAACTTACAAAAAAAAAAAAACAAAGCAATTATAACAACGAGACCACACAACACACTGCATCCAATAAATAATGATTAAAAACGAGGATAAAACCAATTAACTGGGAGAATAAAAAATAATGTGTGATTCCTCATTTTCAAAAGAATAAATTCCAGAAGTTACATGGATTTATCTTTAGCAGTAAGCAAAAGAAAGATGCTTTGACCAGTTACCTGGTTCAAAGATCTGTTCCAGCAATGTACATCTATACAGCCCCCTGATCCATAGTATTTTGATGTAAAGAAGACGCATTCCTGCTATTAAGCAATACTATTGCCATATGAATCCAAGTAGATTTTAGTAGGATGTGGGCACTCTGGAAGAACTTTCCCAACCTGTTTTCCTCCATCTGTGTTGAGTGACATCTCCACTCATGCCCAGACAGCACATCCAGCTAGGCTTCTTTGTTCCATTCATTTCCTAACAATTTAGAACATCCAAGAATGGAGCTCTGTGGAAATTGTCTATCAATGAAATAGTGCAAAATAACTTTGCACCTAACCTTTATGATTACAGATTAAACACTGGAAGGACACTGAACAGTAAAATCCATTAAGTACCCCAGATTTTATTGAACACTGCCTCAGGTAACAGCACTGCGGATATTCCTCAAGAAATTTTATATCACCATGATTCTTTGGGATGAGTTCCATGCTCCGGTAGAGGCTTTAAGCTTGGCCATCAATGGCCATGTCCATTTTGTTTATTGACACTGCTAAGCTGCTTTCGCAAGAGCTTCATAAGCTGCATTTTGTGGTTTTGGATTGTCAGTGAGGTCACTCACTGAAGACTTAGATACACTGGCCTGGAGGTATTTATGTGATCACTACCATCCGCAGGAAAAGCTGCCCTTCAGAACAAGGCAAATCATATATCCTCAGACTGGATGGCTTCAGGCTCAGAAATGGGGGCTGACCTGACAACCACTTGTCCTGGGGGAGAAATAAACGAAACAAAACACATTCTATTTTGATGCATTCCTACTCATCTGCTGTTCAGCAGAGACTCTGATGATAAAAAGGTTCTGTTTCTGGTGTCTGGGGCAGAAAAGAAAGGAACAGTAACGTGGATGAATACTTAGTTTCAGCATTTCTAGCACAAAAGCACATCAGAAGAGCAAGTAATGTAGAGAAGTGCTGTTAACTGGAGGAAATGCTTCTACTATTCCAAACTATCAATGGATGTTTGTCTGGATGTATATTTACAACATCTGTTCTCCATGTGGTTTACATTTGGATGGCAATCCAGCATCCATTTTGCCTAAAGATTTTTTTTTGGGGGGGGTGAGGGTGTTTCTTTTAGCTGTCCATAGCAATTGCCCTTAATCAAATATCATCTTTTCAGATGTTTACAGATGCACTGAGAGGGAAGATTATTTTAGAAATCACTCAAAAGAACGCCATCCAAAGAAGAAATATGAACCAAATGCTAATGTATGTTTTTTTTCCCCTTTCCATTTTTTCAAAGGCATATTAAACTGAAAAGATCCTTCTGATTGCAAATATAACAAAAACAAAATCCTTCCACAATTTTTACAGTGTCCATACAGGAAACCGAAGTTATGCTCTGCCTTTTTAAAATTTAAACAATATACACAAATCAAGTGTATTTATTAAATCAATGTTTAGTCATTTTTACAAGGAAGTGCAATTTAAAGAACCGACATAAAAAATTTTCATCATAATGATACACATCTCTTTGGGGGTAAGTTATTTCAGGGATCCATGATAATTCGTCTCAACAAAAGCTGAAGCTAATTGAAAAAAAGTTGTACTGAAGAGTAAGGTCATTTGACTATAGTACAAACCGCCAGTTATTGACACTGAAAGTTGATGCAGTTCTCAACAACACCACGGTTTCTCAGTTTTATGTACTTTTTAATTTCCTCTGTGGAAAATCTGTTCTTCATAAAAGGTCTGCAAAAGGAAAATGTGGAAAAAGTTGATTCATTCCATATTTACATTCTTGCTAATACCTGGAAATGTACCAATTGCCAAAGCGAGCCAAAAAGGAAGTCAGGAAAAGTCCAGGACAGGCTTGCCATAAAGCGGGCTGGAGTGGGTGGGTTCAAGTGGTGGATTGTAGGCAGTGTCTGAGTTATGGTTACTGAGCATTGATAGGTGGCAAGATTATGGATATGCTGACAGAGATAGTTTTTCTTCCTCTTCGTTTCAATGCTTGAAGGATTGTCTTCTTTTGATCTTGCCTATCCACCATGGCTAGCATGAAGCATAGGCATGGCTGAACACCTGTCAAGAGTCAACACCCCAGCAGGGTCCTTCTGGCAAGAGTTCCCTGGGATTGCTCCTACTCTACACCATTGTACCTGCTTGTTCACCTGGCTTTCTCTGGCCCACACAGTGGTGGTGTGGAGGAGTAGGAGATGCCACAGCCTACTTTCTCACTAGCCCTCTAGCATGCCAATGGTAAGAGTGATGAGAAAGAGAATGAGCAGCAATGGCAGCTTATGGCAATGGCAGAAAACTTGACTCACTGAAAAAGGAGGCCATTGAGAATGTCAAACCACTCAAAAAGCTGGAGCTGGCCCTGCTGCCCACTTAGGACATATGGGGAGGTACCATCCCTTGAGCCACCACTGTTAGAAGAATGGTTTCTAACCATATGAGAAAAGGCCATTTTGGGCATGATGCCCAGGTCACAGGACTCTGCCCTGGGGGATTCAGTCTCCCTCTATTTCCTGTTTAGACACCAAGAAAAGATTTATTTTAGAGCACCTGAATGGATGAATTTATGGTTAATGCTGTTACATTAATGCTGGTTCTGGTTAATGCTGTTATTTCTAGTACATGCTGTTTCTGAAATTTTTGAATTTTGGAAATTTTACTGTATACATTTTTAACACTTGCATGTTAGCTGCCTTGAGATTTCAGTTGCAGGATGCAAAGGTAAGCTAGAAAATAACACAAATGAGTAAATACATTTGTGTGCAGCAGCTAGGCAGAAATCAACTTATCTCTACTTCTTCTGTTTCAAAAGCAAAAATGTCGGACTACTACAGATGTTTCCTATAATCATCAATATCACCACCCCTTGAAAAGAAGCAGATGTTGGTTACAAGATAACAGTCTTCTTGCAGGAAGATCTAGCAAAAAGAAAGAATGAGTAAAGGAAGAGGAAAACTTCAAGGTTCCCCCAGAATCAGCTCTGTATTTTTCTGGACCTCTCTTTCCTTCTTAAGGTCCAGACAAGTCTTCTCCCTTAGAACTGAGATGGTAGAACTCTCAGTGTGCAGTGTACTTTTTCAGGAGCTGGTGTTTCTAAAATTTAATGCAACTACAGGTGAAGTTACTCCCGTTTGTTGTCTGGAAAGCAGAGGGAAGGGGCAGACAGAAAGCTGGAGATACCCAATTTGGGTACCCAATGTTTCAAAACATTCCCCTGCCCTCTCTTCAGGAGTGGTGTGGGAGCAGTTGAGGGGCTTCCCTTCATTTCTCCTCTTGTTTCTATTCCATTACTTTCCATCATAAAGACTAAAAGACTGGTGGATGTGACAGATAATGATAGAGCTCCTACCGTCCAATCCAGTCCAGTGCAGGAGCTCTTGACAAGCTACTGCAATCCACCTCACCTGTATGTCTTCTTCAGTCTATGTGATAGAAAGAATAATAGAGCAGTGGGTAAGAAGAAAATGTCTTTTTGCTTCTTCTATCACTGTCCCCACACAACTACCAGTGATAAAGGAACAATGAAGAGTATATATGGGGGTTAGGCAGGCTTGGCTTTGGATAGTTCAGAAGGGTGGGTGGGACAGGGGTGGGGAAAACTGGAACTATTTCTCTGGATGCAGATCCAAGCGGGAGAGAACATCTGGAGATCAGATCACCTTTTGAGGTGAGATGTCTCACATCTCCAAGGCTCTTCTCCAAAGCCACACTTGGGGCAGTTTGATGGCACCACTATGATGAGACCCTTCAACTATATGGAGGGGTGGCGCCACTACTGCGACTGTCACTCTTCTTACTTCAGCTAACATTCATGTAACGTCCAAACATCTGCGAGGCACTAAATGCAGAAGAGGAGTAATTGTGCCTCCCACATTCTCCCCTTGGAAATAAAGTGAAGAGGCTCAAGGGATAAACAATGTGTTGAAAGAAAAAGCTACAGAGAAAAAGAGATAGGTAAAGAAGTAGTAAATGTGAGACTTGGAAGTAAATGCAGGTATCGCTAAGGAGAGATAAAATATAGCTAATGGACTGAGTATTCTGCTTTCTTTTCTGTGTATTGCTTACAAATGAAAATACATCCCTATAAAAGGTATCTTGTGCAATGTAATTATACCATCCACATATTGTATTGCATCAACTGAATTTCTATTATAACAATAAGGGAAATGCATTAAGGATAAAAGAATGCAATTCAGCATAATTTATTTGGGTGCATAAATTATGCACTCTGTGTTTGTTTAATTATGCAACTTTGTGTATCTTCAGTTAGGTTAATACATTCCTAAATTATTCCTTCTGCATATTGAGATGGCAGGCTGACAGGGCACATTAGGACAGGAACAATGTTGGGGCTTTGTTTTTGTTTCTCCCAAGCTCAGGAGTGAAAAGAACGCTCTTCATCACAGAAATGGATGAAGCTGAAGGAAGATTCAAAGGTGAAAGTAAGGGCGATCGACATGTACGGATTTCTGGGAGGGAAGCATTCCTCTTTGAGCTGAAGGTGGTATCTAACATGCTGAGCTCACAAGTAACTTACGTGGGCAGACAGCCAAACTGGATTTTTAGAAAGTAACAGAGATCAGAATTCATAGCAAGCCATACATCTAAAAGCATGTTTGTTTGTTTGTTTGTTTGTTTGTTTAATTAAGTTCTTTTGCAAATCTAAATTGCAGAGATATTATATGGTTTCCTCAAAGAATCCTGAGATATCACCTTTGGTAGTGGCACGTAACACCATCAAAGGATATCTAGGGTTCCCTGGGAAGGGAGGGTAACTTTTAAACTAGGTCAAATGATCACTCTATGCTTGAAGATTACATAAAAGGAAGCATGAACAACATTAAATGTTGCAAGACTTGCTGCAAAATGAGACAAGCTATGATTTTAACTCCTTTATTGCATATATACTCATGTCAACAGGGTAACATTTTGTCTCATTTCCCTTGATCGTGTGATTTGTTGAGAGGAAATAGCCATCTTTCTGAGATAAACCATGGAACTACTTGAGACTGAATGAAAATATGACCAAGTTAGAATGAAAGGTTTAAGTATTCTAAGAAACAGAAACCAATACTAAATTTCTAATCTTGGCCTAATAATCTGGCCAAAACATAATAATCTGTTCATTCCGTTTCCTTTTACTATTAAAAATTAGCTAATTAATTGACATGATCTACAAATCCCCATGTTAATATTTACAGTCATGTTACAAGAATACCATCAATTTGAGCAAAAATAACCCAATTTTATACAGTCAATTGCTTCTACTTTAGCTAGATAATAGGACCCTGGCAAGAAGTTTACACCAGTTCCTACTTTCCGGGAGAAATGTGTGTGTGAATTTCCTACAATCAGTATAGCATTGTAAGCTAACCTCTGTACACATATAGAATATACAGATATAGATCAACCCAACTGCCTGCTTTTTTATCTCTTCTTAGAGTGTGATTGTGGGGACTAGGAAATTCACCATGGCCAAATTTCCTAAAATACTTTGACTCTGTGTGTAGTAGAGAAGGCTCCTGCATTTTTACAGAGATAAAATTAAAGAAAAACAATAATTAGAAATCTAAGACCACCTAGGTCCTGACAGTAATGAACATAAGAGGGGGAGAGGGAAATGTAGCTTTCTTTCTATGGGAGGCATAAAGTCTGTCTATCTTCAAAAGGGTTGACAAAGCTGGAGAATCTAGAATTGCTGAAGAGGTTGTTATCCATAATTCAGAAAGATTTGTTTGAAGAGCTTTAGAAGGAAGAAAACAAGCCAGCAAAATTTCTCATAATGAGAGGCACTTTATGATACGAAGTAGATATCTATCAACAGCCAGCCATTTACACATAATTCTAGGACACAACTATGTGTTTGAATGCCTTTTCAATGTTCTTCAAACCAGGTGAGAATTGTTTAGCCAAGAGATGTTCCAACACATCTGGGAAAACATTCGTGTGACTCGATCATGTGAACAAGGGTCAGTCACATGGATCTTTCCCATAAAACTGAACTACATGGGGAAGGATTTACTCATTGTTTGGCAAAGATCCAAGAACTCACCCCCCACCCCACCCCACCCACCCCTATTTGTTTGGTTCATTGAAATGATCCTCCAGCCTTGCAGAAGCTGTTGCTAATGGATATGGGACTCCCAGGCAATCAAAATATATAAAAATTTCTTACTTGCAGTCAGGTCAGTTTCTGGGTCCATATAGATCAACAGCATCTTGCTTCTGTGTGGTTGGAATGGAAATAAAATATTTCTGTTGAGCTTGCAGAGTTTTCTTCTGATCCATTCAAAGAAATCCCATTTCAAAATTTCTTTTCTTTTTTCTTCATATTAATTGCTAGTGCCCATGGAGATAAATGTCCATGTTTGAAGTATTTGTATTTACCCTTAATTAGACTTCAAAATGATTTCTTTCTTGATGCCACCAAAGAAATAAAAATCACATATCAATGGCTTTACAGGCAAATCACATCCATTCTTATCCTAATCATGGTCAGGAGTGTGGCATTTTCTTTATTTTAAAGGTTAGCTCCAAAATAAAATCTATCTTAATTAATGCAGCATGTGATGATTTGGATCTATCCAGCCTTTGCATATTAATAGACTACCTCTTATATTTCTAACAGGGCAGTCCTCTAGAGTTAATCCCATGTAAGCAGGTGTAGGATTGCAACCAGACAGAGTAATCCTATGGCCTCTACGAAGCATCTGGACAGCCACAGGACTCCTTGGAATCCCCAGTTACAAGGTGGGAAAATCGCTCCAACTCGGTCGCTGGAGTTTGGGGGTCCTATTGCTCTCCCCATTACAGGTAGTCAGCACAGGGGAGGGGGCGGCATTGTGCCAGCTGCTCCTCTAAGCTGGTATGGAGGCCTTAAGTGGAGGCTCTTGGCACATGTGGATCAAGTCCTTGCATTGAAATGAATAAGGAAACATTTGTTAGTGGCAAGTACTGGTCTATTTTCTATTGCTAAAATGAAAGGAAGTCAAACCTGGCACCCCATCTATGGAATGCGCTCCCCCGAAAGGTCCGCCTGGTGCCATCGTTATTTGTTTTTCGGCCAGGCTAAGACCTTTTTATTTAAAACTCATTTTAATTGTTAATTTATTTGTATTTATAGAATTTTAAATCTTTTAAGCCGAGATGCACCAGGTTTTAATATTTTTACTTGTATAATTGTTATATTTATGTATTTTGTTTTTGTTGTGAGCCGCCCTGAGGCTTTGTTGCGATGGGGGCGGCATAAAAATGTTTTAAATAAATAAATAATAAATAAAGCATCAGGCATACTTGTGCAATACTACTAATAATATTACTTGGCTCGCAAATTTATAAACAGTTTCTGGATCAAAGCAAAAGTTGATAGTATTCATTTATTATATTTATATTCCATTTTTCCTTTAGCAAGCAGGAAGCTCAGTGATTGATTTATTGATTTATTATTTAAAGCATTTTAATCTCAATTCTCAGCCAAAAAGACAACTGGAGAGACTTATACAGAATCACAAAAAGAAGTCAGTCCCTGCCCCAGGGAACAGGAATGAGAAAGGAACAACGGATGGAATAAGCCCCACTGCCTCCATGCTTTCTGTCCAGGTATTGTTTAAATCTGTACCTGCTCGGAGTGGTCTCATACGGAACACCTGCTCATTTTCAACAACAGTATAACATCCATGGCTCCCAACCCACAGTCAAACAGTTGATAACAAGATTTGTTAGCAAATGTGTGGAAAAGAAAGAACACAAAATACATTGGAGCAGTTTTGTCAAAAACTCTCTTGACCCAAGAAAACTACCACCAATTATATATCTTTTAGCTTCTGTTTTAGGTATCATCCACTAGGGAGTGACTCAGAGTATCTTTAGATAAAGGTGTGCGGTTATACATAGAAGAAAATAAACAATGTATGACCATAGGTTCATTTCAGCCCTATTCGGAGTTGGACATCCATATGGTTTCCAGACGTTGCATGTTCCCTGAGCCGAGTCAGTTTTACATGCTGACATCTCACTGTTATTATTTTGATGGAAGTTACACCCACAATTCTGATATTTCAAGCATCACTCACTTGGCTGGCAGTACAGCAGCTCTAATCACTGCCTGCGAAACCTGCATTTGGTCACTAATGCATTAGAGCATTGCTAATGACACAGAGGTATGACAAGATAAGCGAGGTCTCATAATGAATGACTCCACCAAAGCAAAGTGGCAAAAGTAATTATAGAATCACATGGACTGCTGGCCTGAAATTGTCAAAGACATCAAATTTCATGTACTGCTAAAACAACGTTGAGATAACCTTATGTTCTGGAGAAGCTGTAGTTATAGCTCATATGTAATTCAGCTGACATTTGCTTCTGCTAACGCTAAACAATAGAGCAGCTAAGAAATAATGTTAATTTCCCTTTTGTTAATTGGACAAATTAATTAAATCAGCCTTCAATGCTCTGAATATATTTTTTATATTCAACAATAGGCTGCGGCAAAGATACCATTAAATGGTTCAAAGAAGGCTTATTAACCCCAAACAGAATTCTATTTTGTGAAAGCACCAACTTCAAGTGCGTTTAGACAGAAAGAGGCTTTTCTGATCAGATAGGAAAGCTACAAAAATACAGGGCATTATCATAATCTGGCAAGTGTTTAGTTTAACACTGTTGTGTCAAGAAACTTAAAAAAGAATGAGCAAAGAGTCTGATAAAAATGTACTTAAGGAATGACAATCTTTATTACCATTTAATTTTATCTCTTCATACATTTTCTAGGGGGAAAGGCCCTCCTGTCTGAAAATAAATGAGATTACTTTAATTCTATCAGCTGTGAAAATATCAAACATTGTCTTCCTTTACCTACAGGGAGAAAAGAATATTCTATTATATCTGCATTAAGAGAGCATTATCACTGTCATTTGACTTGGATTCTATAAGCATTGCAAGCATTGCCACATATATATTTAATTTCATTTTGTTTTTAGGCCAGGATAAGGTAATACAGATTCATGCTAGAGGGATGTACCTTGCTAAATGTATACATCTAAGTCCCAACTCACAACCCCATACTTTCCTGTATGCGCCCTTCTTCACACATTCATGCACATCACTAGATTTCTAAAAAGCTTGATAGCAGAATGCGCAACGACTCATTTGAAGATTATGGTTGGAGTTTATGCAAGGTAAATGAATGTGCTGTTAAATTCACAATGACTCATTCTCATATGCAAGTCATCATAAGAGTGTAAGAACAGAAGGAAAGTCTTGATGGAACAGATGAAGGATCTATCCATGGCATCATTTACTTAAAGAATGACCAGTGGGATGATTCCAGGAAGCATGCAAGATGGCCTCAAAGGCCACAGTCTCCTCCAAATATTTATCCCTAGGATGGACACTTGCCTATTTCCCTATTCAGTTGTGTTTCACATTTTGCAGGCTAAATTCCATTCCATGTGTATAATGAGGATGGTCAGGAATTTCATATACAGGTTCACTAACACCCAAACTACACACTGCATTAAATATGCAGCATGTAGCAGAATCTATTTTTAGTGTAAACATGAGAGATCTGGATCAGATAGGTGAGTTAAATTTCCCTCCCTAAATTCAGTCTCCCCTTCCAACCTCAGAAAGGGGCTAATGAAAGAAAAAACCAATTGGTGCCAGGGAGGAGAGAGTTTGCCTGTGTGCAGGAGCTGAATTTAGGGAAGAAAATACCTGGATGGCAAAATTTAACTGCCCTCATCTGCATGGCCCTATTTTTATTTTAGTCATTTGTTATCGTTCTATCCTGCCTTTTCTCCTGCAGGAGATCTGAAGTGGCTTACAAAATCTTTCCTCTCATCTATTTTACCTTCACAAGAACCCTATGTGGTAGGTTAGGTCAAGAAGCAGTTATTGGCCCCAAATCACCCAGTGAGCTTCACTGACATGTGGGAACTAAAACCCAAATCTCCCCAGTCCTGGTCCAACACTAGAACCACTTTGCCAATCTGCACTTCAGGTGCTTACACTAAAGTAAAAGATCAGAGTAAAATCAGGAACAGCTACATACTATGTATTTAACACTGCAGTTTCATACTAAATTACATAGGATAGTAGTTAGGAATATTATGTGCAGTAATTATATGAACTTTATAGTTATATGAACCTTTAGATTCCCCCCACACTTTCCCATCTAGCATATATCTTCCCTTTCCTCCCTTACTTTTTGCATCAATTTCAGTTCTTTTCCACTTGCTTTCCCTTCCTAGCTGGCCAGTCACAGTGCCAGCTTTCTCTGTGATTTTAACTCAATAACTACCAGTCTAGCCTGAGTAATTGACTCTTAGGATTAGAAGTAGTGAATAAACTTGTGGGAAGACACAGATCTGTTAATCATTCTTCATAGTGCAGATTCACTAAATTTGAAAAGATTGTACAGATATCTCTAGCAACCTAATCTATACCCAGCATCTAGTATTTGATTTATGAGCTATATATAAGTCCAAAGCTATTCAAAGAAAAAACACTCACATTTTCAGAGGTTCTCTGAGAAGGCAGAAGATCTATACACACAGGTATACATATGGGCATGGATGTATGTAAACTGAAGGATACAACAGTAAATGCATTGTCTACAAAATACATAAACTTTGGAATCCACCTTGTTGGCTTAAATAGCATGTTGCTTCGGCACTGAGACTCAGAGTGATACTGAGCCTCACCTAGGAAATGATGATATTTATTTATTTATATTTATAATTCTCTAGCTGTAATATGATAAAAATATAAAAGAATACAGTTCAAACCAACATGATAAACATTGTTGCTTGTTGCTAGTTGCAAAGTTGTGTCTGACCCATCGTAACCCCATGGACATCATTCCTCCAGGTCTTCCAGTCTTCCACCTTCCCCCGGAGTCCACTCAAGCTCACACCGACTGCTTCAGTGACTCCATCTAGCCACCTCATTCTCTGCTGTCCCCTCCTTCTTTTTTGCCTTCAATTGTTCCCAGCATTAGGCTCTTCTCCAGGGAGTCCTTCCTTCTCATTGGGTGGCCAAAGTATTTGAGTTTCATCTTCAGGAACTGGCCTTCTAAAGTGCAGTCAGGGTTGATCTCCTCTAGGACTGACCGGTTTGATCACCTTCTAAAGAGAAGTCAGGTTGCTCTCCTCTAAGATTGACTGGATTGATCTCCTTGCAGTTCAAGGGACTCGCAGGAATCTTCTCCAGCACCACAATTCAAATTCTTTGGCACTCATCCTTCCTTATGGTCCAGCTTTCACAGCCATACATTGCAACTGGGAAAAACATAGCCTTGACTGTACGCACTGTTGTTGGCAGGGTGATGTCTCTGCTTCTTAGTATGCTGTCTAGATTTGCCATAGCTTTCCTCCCAAGGGGCAAGTGTCTTTTAATTTCTTGGCTGCAGTCCCCGTCTGTGGTGATCATGGAGTCCAAGAAAATAAAATCTGGCACTACCTCCATTTCTTCCCCATCTGTTTGCCAGGAAGTACAGAAGCAAATTTAAGAGCCAACATGATAAAAATGCAATACAAAGCCAACCTGATAGAATATATTAAAATAAAATAAGAGGAACTAAAAGCACCAAAGAATTAAAACTACAGATACATAAGTAGGATTGAATTAACAAAGATTTGAAGAACTGACAGAACAAAAATGCCTTAACCTGCTGAAGGTAAAAAAAGCCCATATTGGACTAAATGAATTTCCCTAGGGAGCATATTCCATAACTGAGGGACCTCCACCAAGCAGGTTGTTTCTCTAGTAGCTTTCTCCCCCCTGAGGGCCATTCAAGAAGAACCTCTATAGGTGATCTTAGAAGATAAATATCTAGATTGGGGCTGAAGTGATGTCACTGAGAGACAGAGATATCAGAGAGAGAAGGAAAAGCCACAACCCCATTCAGATTATTATTCCAATATTTCTGATCTGGTTTTCTGGAACCTGTTTCCCATAGAACAATAAAATGCATATAATAAAATGAAAAACAGCAAATGTTCCAACTCCATCCCTCAAATAAGATGGAACCTACTACATAATTGCAACTGTAGCACAGTTCAGTAAAACACAATCAGGGGAAACCAGTAGGTTTTCATGGTCTGCTATGACTGGGACTCCAATCTATGACCCCAGATTGCAACTTATTCCTGAAGTGTGGGGTCACTATTGAAAAGGCTCTCTCTCCTGTAGTTGGCCATCTAGTTGGTCCCACAGTTGGACAAATGAGAAGGGTCTTTCTTACTGATCTGTCAGCAGTCTGATATGGGTGAAGCCAGTCCTTCAGGTAATTTGGTTCCAAACCACAGAAGACTCTAAAGGTCAAAAGCAGGACTGAAAACTGGGCTTAGAAACTCTCTCGTAATGCATGTGAACGTTTGACTCTGCACTGTCCACCGCTTGTTTCAGCCCCATTGAATATGCCCCGAACAGAAATGCCCTCAACAGAAATAGGGGTTTCCTCTCAATCTGAGGGACACACTTTTATGAAGTAGTATTCTTTGTCTAAAATAGAAAGAATAAAAGCGGCAAAAACAGAATGTATAGAAATATTTTTCCAGATAATTTATTTCCAGTAAATCCTACTTGTCTTGAATTTGATGACCCTTGAAATCTGTTCAGCTGTGTTCCACAAGAATAACCATAATCACTGTATGTGAAACATAATGGCAAAACTGAAAACAAGTCAGAAAAGATCAACCAACGGCTGTATTGCTGGCTGCAATCTCTTCTTTCAGCATTTCAGTGGCCCATCATCCTCCCCCATCCCCTCAAGCTAATTTTCTGAGGACGCTTGCTGCATCAGTCCAAACAGTATATCTGTTCTTGAGCTCTGTACCCTAGAGTGCAATCTGAGCCCTCAGATGTACAATATTAATTCAGTGGTAATTGTACCATGGCCATTAACAGCAGAGTCCGCTGTAATGCACCTGAAGGCAAGGATGATTTGGGATGCAGAATCCATCCTATTTGTAGTTTTGCTGCAATAGCAGGGCATCAAACCCCGTAGCCTTTTTCTTTACTTGCACTGTATTTATGGAGTGCTGATGGATTTCAGAGACAGATAAGAAAGAAGAAGTACCAGCCATGCATCCTTAACCAATGGGTTTCTTTTGACCTCATTAAATGTTCTGGGCTTGATTCAAGGGAAGAGCAATAGTTTCAAAATCTACTCAGTCTACATAATCTGTTTCATCTAGCTCCATTGGTAGTTCATCATCTGCAAGACTCTTTCCCGGTCAGTTTAGCGGGATTTATTATGAACGAAATGTGCTGTAAAGTATATAATATGAAAATAAATCCCACCCACCTTCTACTTAACTGTCACTTCTTCCTTCTATAATCACAGAGTTTATAGGAATTAGATGTAGAATGTCAGACGATGATGTAAATCATTCTGTAGAAAACTAGACTTTAGAAAGCCTCAACAGAAACTTCCCAGGATGCCCAGCTGTCCACAAAGTGGCTATGAGAGTTGAGCAGCTAGTTGTGCTATGTCCACTCTCTTATCTTGGGAAGTAAGCATTCACCATTTATGGGTGAGAGCTCATTACTGAGGTTGGATAAGAGACACTGTAAAGGGCAGGATATAAAAACTTTAAATAAATAAAAAAATAAGAATTCCCTATGGAGGGCAAAAATCCAAAGGATGTTTTCCAATTCTGACCTCCCAGTTTTCTTTGTGGCCAGCTGGTATTAAGTTTGTAAGAAGCTGAGCCAATGCACAGATTCCCTTGCCCTTTTTAAATCATAGCAATTTGTGCTTTTCTAACACGCATGAATCTTGTACTTTGTGCTATTATGTTTTTAAAAACCACCTCTTTGAGATCTTTGTCTGCAAAAGAGGGTGGCATGGGGGTAGCACCTGCCATTCCTCAATGTCCTGCACCTTCCTGTCTCCCCTTTTCCAAGACAGATGGTTTGTACCATGGAAAAGTACAAGTCACCCCATTTACAGATGCACAGAGTTTGACAGCTGTCAAAATTCAGGCTACTTTTTATAATGGGGTTTTCCACAGAGCTAATTTGGGTTTTGGAAGGAACATACTCATTAGTGACAGGTAGTCTTTGACACACTGGGTCATAGGTTCAATCAGTAGCCAGCATATCAAGTTAACCCCTTATGTACTGGAAATGACCAGTCATGGGAGACAATACTGGTCTGAATGCAGTAGAATGCAGCTTCAAATATAACATTTGTATGCATTCCATGTAAATATATAATTACATTTTTCAGACCCACAGAATTTGTCAGTATCTATATATGATTGTAAAAGGGAGTTAAATGAAGAGGACAGTATTAAAAAGGCAACTTTGTCTAACTCCTGTTGTAACAGGAAAATGGTCAGCACTGCTACATCAGAACAAATTCTATATGAAATATAAGTTGAAGAGAAGAAAATAGGCTTTTGCTTGTCCTGTATCAATTTCTTCTATAAATCCATTTTAAAAATCCACATGTACCTGTCCAACAGGTTTAGTCATTAAGGGTACAATCTTCTGTATATTTAGTTAGGGAAAGTTCTACAATTTCCAGCCAGTCATGATTTTTCTCCCTAAACATACATTAGATTGAGACTTTAACAAGAAACAATGGTGCTCACAAGAAATAACCTGCACAGATTGGTGCTTGTCAAGACCAGAAAAATTGCCTTGCTGGATTAGAATGTGGTCTATCATGTTGAACATGTTGTATCCATCTGTAACCAGCCAGATTCCTCTGGCACTGGCATAGAATGAATGTGGCAGTCATTTATTTTTTGCCCCCAAAATTACTCTGATATAGTATCCCTATTGATATTGATATAGATATATGTTCTCTGTATAGGAGTTCACTGTAATATGACTTCCTGGATCCTGATAAACAGGTGTGTAAGCCATTCTTGCCGTATAACTTTGCAGGAATACTTAAAAAATTAATTGGTCTATAGCTGGGGCAGGTGGGCAGAAGGAAGATCTCCAGATGTTTTGGACTTCATGTACCAGCATTTTTGGTGATGCTCAACTAGAGTGGCTTTTAACCTAAAGGATGGACAGGATGTGGTGAGCTCTCCTTCACTGAAGATATTTAAGCAGAAGCTGATTGGCCATTTGCCCAGGAATACTGTAATTGCACAATTCCTGCACTGAGCAGAGGATTGGACTGAATAGCCACCGAGGTTTCTTCCAAATTTAAATTTATACAGTCATGTTCTTATGAAAATATAAATAATGTCATGGGTTTTGATTCATGTCATCATTCACAACATATTGCAGAGCTGAAGTTTGTAAGATGTAATAGTTGTCCTATAATCTACATTTTTCAAAATAGAGCCTTGCATGGAGTGCATTTTTGTTGTCCGTATTTTTGTTGTCCGATACCTCCACCCTTATGAGTCTTGGGGGTCACTCCTGGGATAAGTGGGGAGAACCCAACAATTCCTCCCTTGCTGGGATTGCACAGGGAAGCAATCTCCTTTCCCACTGAACCTTGCAAACTGCATTTATCTAGATGGCTGTTTTCAGGAGGCAGCATTGCTGATAAGAATCAGCATATGTAGCCTCTTCCCTGCTCCAGCCTCCTCATTTTCCCACCTCCAATGTCCAACTGCAACCTCAGGGAGCAGCCAGCATGGTTCTTTCTGTACCAGCCTGCAAATGGGAAGAGCAGGGCCTTAGGCTTCAGAGTCTGAGACCAGAGGACCTCAGTGCTTGAAAACCTCCAATGGACTTCCATATGATGCTAGGATTGTCCCCTAAGGCATTCTTGCTTTGGCAGTAACTAATCCAGCAGAAGGTGACACTCATCACAAATCCTACCCATACGTCAGATTTCTAACACCTTTTGCCCCAGGGCAACAAAGCTTGCTTGAGGGTGAGAAAGGCTTTGAATACATCTTCCATTCTTTCTGTACATGAAGTACAGCCTAAATCAACTTGCTACTTGTCAGATATACTGCCATTACAACAGGGAATGACAATATCGGAAGTGGAGGGCATCCAAGCCCCATTGCAAAGAATGGAGGCCGCGCAAAAATGATACCATGAAGTTCATTGCTCCTTCCACTAGGCTTGTGCAGGAGTAGAGGCTCATGACCTTAGATGTTGCTTAAGTTTTAATTCATTGCTCTTCTTTGCTATTGCTGCCTCTGGGTTTTTATGTAAAAAGAAGAGAAATAAACCCTGTCCAGACTGAAAAGCAGTGTAGGGAAATTGAATTAATTTAGTACAGTTTGGGATTCCTATAAAGAAGGTTTCCACCAAGGTTTTGAAGTGGATTTTGGCTGTTACTTAAGACTGATCCTCACAACGGTCTTGCAGAGAAGCTGAATATTATCATTCACATGTCGTAGTTTGGCTGAGAAAGTCACAGCCTTATAGGTAGAAGCACTGAACACTCACAGGCCCTTTCCATCCTTGCTAGGAAACCTGAGGTTTCTGACTGACACCCCATATGTAATTTCCTACTGGCCTATATAAAGAAGTGAAGCATGTCAAATGTGTTGAATATTTTTATTGCCCATAATACACATCCCTGTTTTTTTAAGAGTGGAATGAAATTTGGAAATAACTTAAGGAAAGAAGTTATATCCTTCATAATTATTGACAGTATATTTTCTTTTCTGGAGGCTACAGTCTTGACTTTTATTTTGGGAAAACAAACATGCAAAGAAACAGTGCATTAGCTAGTACATAAATTCGCCAAAGAGAAACTAACTCGACACTAACCCAGCAATTAGTAATAGGCACAAATGGGACAGCTTGCTTTAGTATGTAATATTTAAATGATACTGGAACTCAAAATTTAGCTGGTGGAAGGAAATTAATCAGAGGGAACTCCATCAGCACCCAGAAAGCTTTCCACTCCCTGACTCCTTCACAATTTTTGTTTTTAATTTAAAAAGTAGTTTAAAAAGGGCCAGGTTTTCTTTTCTGTTCCTAAACCTGCAACGGATCAGCTGTTCAGTGGGCAGGAAGATAAGAGCTGCTTCCTGGCCTCACCCAATCTTCTTCCAGCCCCCACCCCCATTCATTTCCTTGCAAGTTCCCTCCATAGCTGTGCTGCATTTCTGCCACTCAGCCTTTCCTGCCTCTTCCCACGCCCAGCATCTACCCTTGCAATTCTGCCTGCACTCACAGCACTCCTCTGTATGCCACTGTTTCTTCCTTCTCCTAGCATCAAGCATCACACTTGCTGTCCGTCTACCCCTTCGCCTCGCTACTTCCCCCTCTCCCCAGCAGCCGTGATAAGACTGGCCTCAACTTCCATGGGAATCATTTTGTGGTGGTGCCCGTAGCTATTTCTCAAAAAGTATGCCCACAAGTCCCAAATGCTTGGGAACTTCGGCTTTAGCTTTTTGCTCTTGACTTCTGGATTAGAAAGGGCAGTAGGTTGAGATGGGCTTGTTCCAGCAGGGGCAATGCAGGACTTTCCTAGACAGCAATGGAAATGGCTGCTTGCAAAACAGATGTTTTCTGGAGATGCAGGAAACTTGGTGGCAAGTGGCACTACCATCAAAAGGGTTTGCCAGATGTAATATAATGTCTAGGAGCTTAACCATGCAATCCTATGCATGCTTAGAAAGTCAAAAGTCCTACAGTTTTCCCTCTACTGCCTGGGGAACACTGTGAACTCTAGAACTCATTGCCTAAAGTTGCAAAGGATTGTCCCTTGAGTTTTCCTTAAACAGACTTCAGCTGCATTATTGTAATGCAGTCTTTTAGTCCTACGTTGTATTTACACCCCACCTTTTTCCCTACAATGATCCTGGACAGTGTAGCTTCCCCTTCCCCTCCTGTCTATCTTATCTCACATCTAGTCTGTCAGGTAGGTTAGGCTAAGAGTGGGTGGCCACCCAGTGGCCACCCAGAGAGCTTCAGGACTGAGTGGGCACTAAAACCCAGATCTCCCAAGTCCCAGTCCAACACCCTGACCATTATGTTATACTGGCTTTCACTGGCTTTTGCTTCCAATTTCTCAATTTAGCCATGCAGTTACCATGGTTTACTATTGTTTGTTTTCTGAACAGAGTGCCCTTTCAATTCCTTTGGGAACCTTCTCTCTCTTACAGGGAAGGATAAATGCATTCTCCATTCAGTTTGTGATTTTACAGGTTTTTTAGCATGTCACCCCTTCCCTTTGATTTTCTAAGCTGAAGGCCAATCTTTTTCTGCACATTGAAATAGATTCATACACTTGATAATCTTTCTTGCCATTTTCTACAGACTCTCTGTTTTCATTGTATCCCTTTGGAAATAAAGCAGTTAGGTATGTTGTTTCTACCAAAAGTTCAATAACTGATTGACAGCCATCTGCAATTTTATTGTTGAGAAGAAATGACTAGTGCTGTCTGTAAACAATGCCAAACCGAATAGCTCTTCTGATATTCCTTCTCTTCTGCTTCTCCCCTCCCTGCTCTTCCTTTCCCCAACTCTCATTCTCTCTTTAAACACAAAGACACCACAAAGACTGTGGAGGAATGCATTTATTTTGCAGAGTGAATGCTGACATATTCAAGCTTCATTGTTTCTTCCCCTTTGTCAAATCTTGCTCCTTTCCTCAGTGATGGCCTGTGCAACTTATATAGGTTGCATATCTGATTAATGATTAGGATGGCATGGTCAGGTGTCCCATTTACAGTCCTCTGTTTTGGAGAACTTGCAGAGGACAGTCCTCTGCTTGGAGGAAGCCAGCCTGGGGAACCACAGAGAGGCAAGTGATGTTATCCACCCACAGCAAGGACCTGAACAGCAGTCCAGGTCCTAAGCCAGCACATAGGCTAGCCAGTCATTGTTCTTCACAAAGGCAAGATGTCTTATATTTCTATTTCTTAATTTATGCTTCCATGCATGTATTTGCATATGCCAATATTGTGCAAATTTGTATCCCCTTGTGTCCTTTTTTGAGGGAGGGGATTATGCATTTCATCCTTTTTTGATGATGTTTATCTAGCAACACTGCCATTGGAGCCATAAAAGCTTTTTTCATGGATGGAGTAGTGATTTCATGGAGAAAAAAATTATTAGGACTATTCTGCCTGAAGAAAGGATTATAGTCCCACCTCCATGGGTAGATGTATTTCTATTTCATTAATAATTATTTCTAATTTGCACTTATACTTCTAAATAGTTAATAAAAAGAACATGTAAATTCATGTCCTCTTTATCCTCTTTTTTTTGTTAATGCATTTCCACTTTTTTGGGAATGTGTACCCTATTAGTGCTAAATAAATATTAGTTAGAAACACCAGTTCTGCTTTTTCACACAGAGCAAGAGAAGTAATGTTTTAAATAAAATGTTTGGAAATCCTGATTGTGACAGTGTAAAACTTAATGAGTTCTATGACTATGTTCATGAATTCTGTCCTTTGACATATGTTCTTGTGACCAGACTTCCCTGCTCCCACTCACACAATGTTTTGCCCAAAAACTCAAAAATTGCTCCTTACTTTATGATCATAGAAACATAGAAACAGAGCGAATCAGAAGGGGTCTCAAAGGCCATCTAGTCTGACCCCCGGCTCCAGCCAGCTCCACTCATGACATGCCTACCATGTGCACGTCTGGCCTATCCTTGAACACCCTCACCAATGGGGCCTCAACCACCTCCCGTGGAAGCCCATTCCATACTCTTGGGGTCCTAATGATTCCTGATGAGGGCTTTGGATTCTTATGATAGGGTATTCTGTTGAAAGCATTGTAGCCCCACTTTCAGCCATACCTTGTTTGCAACTTGGATTTTTTTTTCCTTTACTTTTTGGGGGTTGGTGTCAGAATATCTCTCATTCCAAGTATACAACAGCTTCATTCAAATGCATCCAAAAGAAACATTTGCATGATGTCAAAACATCACACTTGAACTTCCCTAACTATATATTTGAGCACTTCCATTTATTTATTTATTTATCTATCTATCTCCCCCCGCCCCTCACCTGCCCCAGTACTCTGTATGTTGTGTGTGGTTTCAAATTCCAAGATTACTTTCTCTTCTCCAAATGAAATGCCTTCCCCCATATCAAATCCATTTATAAAAATATTTGGAGGCCTCTGAAGGCCTCAAGCCAACCTGTTAACATCCTTTCCTTCACACTTGGTCAGCCAGACAGCAATTCTTTCCATCAAAATACAGCTGTAAAGTTATATAACGAGTAAATTAAAGTTTGCTATAGCTAGTCCAGCTGGCTGGCGTTATGTTAATAATAGATCATTGAAGTGTCATCCCTCTGTTGATGTTCTGTCTAGCAGCCAAATACTGGCTAAGAGAGGCTAAAATGTATGTGTGTTGCACAGCAGAATGACCCCAACTTTAATTCAATGTTTAATCCCTTTCTCAGAAATAATTTCAAAACTATCACCTACCTGGTTAAGCAAGTGCTAGTGATGGCATGCTAACAGAAAAGGCAGAAGACATCTTTCAATATTGTAAAGTATTTCTTTTCTTTCTTTTATATATATATATATATATATATATATATATATATATATTATTTAAAAGTTTTAAACTAACACTAATAAAAACATCAAATATCACATACATCGGATTCACTGGGTCAACCCCCTACTACACACACACACACACACACACACACACACACACACACTTTTTTTAACATTCTAAAATCAAATTCAAATTACACCAAGTCCCGTTTCTCCAGCCAATTATAGAAAGAGTCCCAAGTTCGATAGAAGTCAGTATCCTCTTTCTCATTAAGTATTTCTTTTCATGGAGAAATGCTGAGATTGTAGCATGTATCCGAAGGTGAAGTAATATTTTGCCTTGCTTTTGTAAAAATAAGACTGAATGGGACTAGGCTAGTAACACATGAGAATTTTATTCCTCTTTGCAAACTGGGAGAATGTGACCTATTCTGAATCCCACACATGAGCCGTGGCACTTTTTTTGAGGAATGTTTCCAAATCCCCACTTTGAAAAGCACATAAAAAAAAAACACACATTTTCTTACTTGAGTCAATGAAGGAATTGTGCACACTTTTGAAAAACTGTACAGAAATAACATGTCTCCTGTTCAGAATGTGGCTCTTTCCCATGCAAATATGCTTAAAAACAGCTCTGAAACAAAAACAGAAATGGTCCCAAACAAATATCTGGGAATATGAAGACTTTTATGGCCCTCTAGATGATGTCTATGGCTCGCAAGATTGCTCTGGACACAATCCTATGCGAGTGTAGATTTAAAAAGGTCTAGAACTCCGAACGTGCCCCAGCATGACTTTCTTCTATCTAAACTTGTATAGGAGCCTGTCTTCTGTTACTAATTTTATTTATTTCATTACTAGCCTGCCCTTTCTCCAACTCATTTAGAGCAACATGGTGAGTCAGTCAAGGAGTTATTCGCTTTTATCCTCTCAATCTAGACTGAAAAATAGCAATTACCCCTTGGTTATTCAGTGAACTTGATGCCTTACGATGGATTTGAACTCAGGTCTCCTCAGTTAGGAAACACTTTGCTATGCAGGGCATGGTTTTGGTTTTGTTTATAAAGCAACAGTTGCATTGTTATTGACTTGAATGTAACAGGTACTACAGGAAAGCGAACAAACAGGGATTGCCTTTAAAGTAAAACTCACTGAAAAAACCCAAGAATAGTCTTGCACAACTACTAATTTTGCAAACCACAGTATATCCACCAGTGTGGCAAAACGATACTGCCGGTGGCCACCTGGAAAAATCTAGAACCAACTATCCATTCAAATATTTGCCTACCTTTTAAGGGTTAATTGGTGCGGGTAGTCTAGTTATATCCAGTATAGGGCTGAAGTGGAATGCAAACAAAACTTGTTTAGGAAAATAATTACATCTTTTCTAAATATTTGTTGCTCTCCTTTTCCACTATTGTCAAGTTGTGGCTGCAGTCCATCTCATCGTTGGGTTTCCCCTTCTTCTGTTTTCAGCTTTTCCTAGAGTTTCGCCTTCTCGTTATGTGCCAAAGTACAAGAGTCTCATTTTTGTCGTTTTTGCTTCCAGGGAAATATCTGTCCTGATTTCATCGCTATTAACTTAGAAAAGAGGAATTTGTTATTTGACAACTTCTCTGTGTACAAATGGAAAGGGTCTTCTTGCAATGGGCTGGCACTGAATTGTTTTTGTTTGTTTTCCTTTTTTCATGGTGCAGTAGCTGAAACCTTGTCTCACAGTTTCTGCATTTGATAAAAGAAAGAAAGAACATTCCCTGTGTTCTGGGATCATGCCTTCTAAAACTACAGCAGTCTGTAGTCCATACCTCCTGCTGTTCTGTCAAGCAGAGACATTGGTTGATACAAAAAGCTATGCCTGCTACTTCGGTTTCAAAGCTAGAGGAAACACAGAGAGAGCTTGTTTTGGCAATGTGAGTAAGATGAGAAAATGTCTGGGCCTGGATTTAAAAGCACAAATGAAGCTCATGGCAGGTTGCATCAAGGTAATTTCTTAAGATGCTCTTCTTTGCTGAGTTCCTGTTAGGGCACAAACCTATCACCCCTATGGAAGATGCTCATAAGCCTCCAAACTTGGGGCCTTGCAAGCATCCAAGGAGAGATGCAGAGGCGGGGATCTCTGCCACATCTCACTCCCTGTATTTTATCAAGATGGCCATTTTTGGCTATCCAGTTTTAGTAGTGGGAAGGGAGAAGGAAGGAGACTGGAGCTGGCACTACTCCGTGGCCTGAGCCTTTCTCATTCCTCACAACACACCTCCTCTCTCTCCTCCAAGGCCCAGCTGTGACCTTGAGGGGGAAGCCAGAGTGATTCTTCTGGCATGACCTGTGTCGGGGTGGGTGACTTGGGATTTAGAGTCCAAGAACTGAGGAAGTTGGTGCTCAGGTTCCAAAAACCCCTGAGTGATGCTGGGAAACCATAGGATTGTGCCTTTATTGTTGAATATGTATGAGATATGTGTAAGTTTTCTTTTTCTTTTTAAGTAAACTGTAGTTTTATTGCACCCTTGAATTCCTTTTTATCACTGTGTGTCAACCATCTAGATCAACAGTTCCATAAAGTGAAGTTAACCTTTTCTGTCAGAACCCTCCTTTTTAATTTAAAGTAGAACTTCCAGTTTCTAACTGTTTCAATATCCAACTTCTTCACAGATTTGGTCTCTCTTCTCACCTGTGAAGACATACATTATTAGTTTTCTTTCAAAATCTTCAGTGTTCTGAAGAGAAAAGTCTCAATATACAGACAGAGCCAATGTGGTGTGGTTCAAATACTGGCCTGGGGACCTGGAGATCCACTGTCTCATGTCATGACAAGGATTCCTTCCTCACAGATTCAAAGTCACAGACCTTTCTTGCAAAACATTCTTTATTGACCAAAACATTTTCCAGAAGTGCAACCACCCAGAATAAATCTCCGAGCCTTTACAGGGTGCTTCATTGAAATCAGTCTGGTATTCACCTCCAGGAACTCTCCTTATGAGCATGCTTGGGCCCTTTGGGAGGGGCCTTCTGAAAACGAACACACTTCCTCTCTCTATGTGCCAGTCCTTTAACTGCACCACCCTCCTCTGCAGACACCACGTCATGGGATCAAGAGCCATACATGCATCATCTGTCTCTGAGAAATCCCCCTGTTCCAAGTCCCGTCCCACCAACTGTGCATCTTGGTTGGTCCCAGAGGTTGTCTGACCCTTGGGGAATCTGACCTTGAAATAAATGTCTCTGCTTCTCTCATCTCAATTTCTGGAAATGACTCATGTTTCCGAGGCCTCCTCCTGTTCTTCTTCCTCCTCCTTAACCTACTACTCTACCCAGGCTTCTGTTTTCCAGTTCCTTGGGGTATTAAAAGCAGCTCCTTCAGATATCCCCCCCTCCAGGGCTTCTTTCTCTGCTTTTCTATAGGTTATATTATACCACCAGTAGATAGTATATTCTGGTATAGCAGAATTCTGCAAATATGCAAGGGTTTCCTGCTGCCATTCACACATAACACCAGACTTTCCCCAGTCTAGAAAACAAAGCAAAAATAGAAGCTACCCTGGATGTTGAAAAGGTTGTCTAAAGCAGTGGTTTTCAACCACCGGTCCATGGACTCTGTAGATTTCAGGGCCATCCGGGGTGGGAGGGTATTGCTTGCCATGGACCTTGCCATGAGCACAGGGGCTGGCTGTGCTCCACCACCTCTTCCTCATTTGGCACTGTGTTCATGGTGGGGGAGGGGACGGGGGCAGTGCCACTAGGGGGCAGGGAGGGGAGAGATGACTCAATGAGAGTCAACTGGGAGCCATGTTGTGCCAATTTTGGTATTTTGTTCTTCTGTTGGCATCTTTTGTGGCTCAGTTTCTGGTTGCTTTGGAGAATTTTCATTTTTTTTATTTTTTGGTATTGTGCTTGCTAACTAATACAAAGAATAGTGTATTATGTGCATGATCCTTTTTGTTTCTGCCTCAGAGGTCCTCAAGATGGTTTTCCTGTTTTTGCTGGTCCCCAACTGTGGAAAGGTTGAAAACCACTGGCCTAAAGCACCCACAAACTACCATGAGTGAAGACCTGCAAAATTGGGCCATAGGATATTTCAGATTCACAGATCTGAGGTTTCCGCCTCTTCAGCAGCTCCTTTGCAAGTGGTACAAAAAGAACCAAGCTGGCTGTCTATCTGATGCAACCTCAGAGAGAGATAAAGGGGACAGTTTGATGGGAAGGAGTGGAGGAGAGTGGCGAAGCCAGGATATCAGCAGTTGTGAAGCTTCTCTAACCTCCTTCCCTCACCCTCTGAAATCCTTTTTCTGGGTGAACAAAAGAATCTGCCTAGCCAAAAAGAAAGAAAATAAAAGTAAGACGATTGGGATGGGAATACAAAGATAGTCCCTGCAACTCCTCCTGCCCTGCATCAGATGCTAGCCAATTTCCAGGTTCGGGCATTTGATGAGCATTGAGCACAATTTTATGGGTTGTGCCCTAAAGGTGTTACCAGAGCAATAGAACAGAGCTGTGTGCTGAGAAGCCAGGAAAAGGTTGGATAAACAAATACTTCTTCAAGAGGTCTTTAACGCTCACCATAATTTCTGCTTCTGGGACCACTCAGGAAAGAACCTTCTAAGAAGGCCCACATTTGACATTTTCCATTGTTCTGGCTCATGTGGAGAGCATTCAGGGACATGGGAAGCTTTGCTCTTCAGACCATCTCCCTCCGTCAGTACAGTGTGATAGAAATGCGTGAAGGGAAGATGGAGGTGGTGGAGTAGCTGGACTGGACTGTTCTCATTCCTCATATGCTCACCCTGTTCAGGTACAGAATGCCAAGTGGGACTCTTCTCTCTCCTGGTTCTGCCACACAGAACAGTTTGCTTTTCGTGGTCTTGTGCCATAGTGCCAGTGCAGCTAAACCAGGAGAAGGCTGTAGTTCTTTCTTTATTCCCTCCTCTCCAGGCTCTTTCTCACAGGACAGTTAGATTTTCGTTGCCACTGCATGTTGTTCATTTTCAATTCAATCTAATGACTTTGATTCATTTGTTTGTGCCAGTGCAGTTTGACAGAGAAAGCTATACCATTAGAGAAACCGTTTGCTTACAGTCCTAAAAGCAATACCTTTTTCTTTTGTTTTATTTCAATGGGGAGATCTCAGTTAAAATGCATCCTTGGAAACAAGGCTTGAGGGAGTTAATTTCAGCAGGACTTTGCCTCTTCATGTTGACTCATGTTGTTTAGGCCAGTATGGGAACATGAGTAAAACAAGCAGGTTTTGGTTCTCAATAAGCATGTCAGCTGAATTGAATTACTTAATATTTACTTATAGTAAATACGCATCAGAAACAAAACCAGCATTTCCTAAGGATAAACCACCCATTTGGTCCTCATTGACATGGATCACTGTCATATAATCACAGATCCCCCACCAAGCTAAAGCCCCATCCCTGCCTGAAAAGTGATTCCATATGGGAACAATTGCACTCAAGTGAGCGGCTCCCATTGGATGGCAAGAAGTAAATGCTTGTCAAGCTCTCTCCAGACATTGAATTTACCTTGTTGGAATGCAATGGCAAATCCCACTGTAGCATTAACTGTGATGTAATCAGGTCACTTGTGGTGGTCGGTCAGATTTCCCTTTAACACGGAAACCTATAGCTGAAGCTCTTTCTGCATGTCTATGAAGACATGGCAAGCTTCTGAATGCTTCTGACAAAGAATATAATCAATGCATGTGCATAGAAATGGGTCTAGGTGATGCATGGCCACCTAGATTATTGTTTTCTTGCAACATCATTCTGCCTTATTCCCAGCATTTTCTACAGGGTCCAGAAGATCTTTCACTCACAGCCCTTCATGTTTCTCTGCACTTTTTCCTTGCACAGATAAATCCATAAAGGAGAAACAGACAGACGAGCTGTGCAATGCGTTCTATTTGGCCTTGCTAGGAGCTTTCTACAGAGCACCCCATGAATGGTTATCACTTAGCCTGCAGAAGAAAACCTAGTGAGGTTCACAGTTCCCCCCACTCTGGAGTATACTTAGGACTTTTCTGGATACAGCACTGAATCATGGTGTGTGTGTGTGTGCGCGCGCGCGCATGCACGCACCACTACACTTTTTTACTGGTGGTGGATGCTGGAAACTATCAGACAGCTTGGTAATGCCTGTGGCCAAGAGCTCGCACTTTTTGCATCCTCGTTCTAACATTACACCTGAACCACTTCATGCTTTCCAACACACATTCGCTCCCTCTCCATCTCCACCCGCCCCCCCACACACACACATCAGGTAGCCCCAGGCATAGAAATAACAAAATGTAGAAAGATTTACTCAATTAAAGAAGAGAAACAGAAAGAATGTACTTGAGCTGCGCTATAGCCTTCAGACTGTACAGGGTACTAGTCCTCATTATTCTATTTGCTTACATAAAAAAGAAACATATTGCTCTTTACTACCTAGCTTGGTAGCTTGTTTGACTCTCTAGCACTCTCCACTCTGTTTGACTTAATAAGAAAGGAAATTGGGGGAAGTCTTCAGCATGCTCCTGTGCCAATACACATATCTTTTGAACTATTACATATGCAGATGTCTCAAGTATTACTGTATGAAGGAATTATTTGCAAGTGCAGTACAGAAAACTGTTTAGACTCACCTTGAAAATCAGCCATGGGCAGCACAATGCCCACCTCATTCTATCCGCATGGTACTTTCCTTTTTTCTTGAGAGATGAAGCAGTCAGAGGATAACAAAGACCTGGGAAGCCTGGAACAATTAAGTACTTGAAAACAGTCTTGGAGATTTCTCCGTAGACATTCTCCTGAGACCCAAGAACAGCAAGGAGTTGGGTTTTTGCTAGATCACTCACTTGAGTAGCAAGCATTCCCTATTACAAAACTGCCAAGGACACGCTTTGTGGGTGCAAATTTTTATTACTGTGTTGACATTAATGCATCTGAGTTTGCATTGTCTTTGTGAAGTAATCTCCCATCAATACTGTGGTTTCATTTTTTCACATTTTCTTTCAAGAGAAATCATTCTTTCTTTTTAAAAAGAATACTTGTCAATGCGGTTTTCAGTAGAAATCTGAAAAACAGGGAAGAGGATGCCTAAAGTTAGGTTGCTGGAACATTACAGAATTGTTTTCAGTTTCAACAAAAAAAGAAGGCTCTGCTCTCATGCAGCCTGGTTTGCCAAGCGGGCCCTAATGCAGTAGTAAAACAAACTGCGGGTCTCTACTTTGATACTTGCACATGAATAAAACAGCATGTACTCAAAAAAGAATAGCTCTAAAGCACAACTGCCAGAAATATCCTTTGGATGAACTGTGTTCATACATACTTATGCATCATGTACATGTATTGCTGTTATTATGTTAAATGTATATCCCAGCTTTCCTCCTCTTTCAAGGAACCCAAAGCAGCTTCCAAGTTTCCACTGTATCCTTACAACAACAAGCCTGTGAAATAAGTTAGGCTGAGAGGCAGTGACTAGAACACGGATCTCCAGAGCTCAGTCCAACATTTTAACCACTGTGCCACACAGGTTCCTGGTAATCATCATCTTACTTCAAATTAATAAGACAATAATGATACAGAATAATACAAAGTCTTTTAGGAAATCCACAAAACATTTCTATTAGAAGCACCAATGGATATTTATTTTCCTGTTGTCAGCAAATTGTTATGCCACTTCACTGTAAAACCTTCAGACAACTTTGTGTTTTCCATATGCTTCTTCAGACTGAAACTAGTTGCTACCTTTATGTATACCATAGAACAAAAGCAACATTTTGTGATTCTATGAAACTGGACAGCCATCTGAGTGGGATGGTGTGAATTGTGTCCTGCAACAGCAGGGGGTTGGACCCGATGGCCTTCATGGCCCCTTCCAACTCTACTATTGTATGGTGTGTCACTCATGTCCTGCTTCTTGTGGTTTTCCCAAGAACTGTTGGTTGGCGACCATGTGAAGCTGTGCTGCCCCAGGCAGACCTTGGGTCTGATTCATCCTGACTTTGCTTATGTTCTTACGATTAAACAACATATGTGAGGAATTGTATTGTTTCAGAGGGAAAGGGGTGCAAATACACACACACACACACACACACACACTTCTTTACTCCTCTTCTTATTATATTCCTGCACAGTTGAAAGACATTTTCTACTTTCTTTCTCCACTCTACCTGCATCCCAGACATGGTTCCATCTCTTTCATAAAGGTGAGCACCTTTTAAGAAAGCCACTCAGCTGAATTCTACTGTTCTGGAATAATAGATACGATCTAATAGAAATACTCAAGCCAGAGTTTTCCCTAGAAGCAAAACTGACAAAACTGAGGCTGTCATGCTTTGGGCACATCATGAGAAACTCCCCAGAGAAGACAATAATGCTAGAGAAAAGTCGAAGGCAGAAGAAGAAAAGGAAGGCCAAATACAAGGTGGTTTGATTGTATAAAGGAAGCCACAGCCCTGAATTTACAGGAGCTGAGCAGGGTTGTCACGGATAGGACATTTTGGAGGTCTTCATAGGATTGGCATAAGAAACCAGAAATGACTTGACAGCACATAAGAACAATAGAAATACAATGCTAAATGTATCTTGGCAGAGGCTCTGCCTGCACTATATAAATGTACCATAAATTAGTAATACTTACCATTTATACCCTATTTTCACTAAACACTCATTACTTCAGTAACTGGCAACCCTATAGAACAGGCCCAGCATCAAGCCTTCCAAATATTCTGGATTCTAATTCCCATCAGCACCAGCAAGTATGGCCAATGGTTAAAAAAAATCCTGGGAACTGTAGTCCAAAATATCTGGAGAGGACCAGGTTGGAGAAAAGCCGCACCTATTGATAGTGGGACAGCATTCATTGCCACATGAGCAAATATCCCATTGCCTAATGGGATTTCTCTTCCCCCTTCTCCCCACTGTACTCCCAAAAATCTCCTCTGGAAGGTCTCTCACCCTCCCAGAGCAAACTTTGGGGACCCAGGAGGCTGCAGGGCAAGGCTGAACGACTGGGTGCCAAGCGGGGGCTTTGGCTGAGCACTCCTGCTTTGACAAACCATCCGGTGTGTCCGGGGTGGGCTGAGCCAGGGGCTTCCTGCTGCTGCGCTAGATTAAAAGGAACGATGGGAGCGGTGGCAGCCGCGGGAGCAGTCAGCAGCACGTGAACATTTAACTTGCTCTGTGTACATTGTTGGTCCCGTCACCATCCCATTAACATGTATTTTAGAGCCCACTAATCACCAGGGCCCTATCTTTGCTAGATAGGACTGCCTGCATGCATTTTTCTGGCGACTTGGGCAGGCGCTCTTTAGAAACCCACCGCAACAAATGGGGGTTGAAAAGCCACAGTGTGCTTAGTAGATTGTGCCCCTTGTGTATTTATATGTAACCAAAGTCTTTGAAACCATGGAATTAATTTTTTTTCAGTGCATGACATTATTATGACCTTACCAAATTAAAGCTTTCCTTCACCGAGCGTGTTTCCCTGTGTGCAGTAGAACATGAATATAAAATTCAGAATAATACACTCTCCCCCCATTTTCTTCTTTTCTATGCACTTCTTACCCCTGTGTTTTAGTGCATGCACTCAAAGAATCATTTGTGAATAGAACACTAATTGCATTATAGCTAATCCATTTAGTCAACAGTTTATTCTCTCACCTCAAAGATGAAACTGGATGTCAGTTTTGTAGATAATGTTGACATGAACTTATGTATCGGGCAAGATGACAAATGCCAGCAGAATCATTTTTAATCCTTTAAAGCTGTGACTGAGAAGCAGCATTTGGACTGGATTTAAACTTGGTATTGGCCAAGAAAAGATTAACCACTACAACAAACCATTAGAGGAAGTTTCCTCAGAAGAAATCCAAGTATTAGAGCTTTGACTTTATGAAAGAGCCTTATGGCATTAATTTACAAACAAGGATATTCAACTGTGAGTTGAATCAGAAATTAAAATAGGAAAAAACTATATCACTGTTGAAGAAAGCAGTAGAGATAACCCTTAAGACTTTTCTTCCTTGCCACGGAGAATAAATTCTAGGATTATTTAGATTTCTAGTAGGCACTTAGTATTGCTCTTGCAGTTCCAGGCTTCATAAACATTTGCACAAACTGATCTGAATTAGCCGGCATGCTCATTAAACAATCGACTTGTATGTTTGTGCTCCATTGGATGTTAATCGGAGATCAAATAAGGGCACAATTCTGTCCATGTTTAGCCACAAAAAAGTCCTGTTGGACCAATTGTGTCTAACAATACATGGGACTGTACCTCAAATGTGCTTTAAAACATTTGGGTGAAGATCTAATTTCCTTAAGGAAAATTCATAAGGATCATAAATAGAAGAAGGGGACATCCACAAGGACAGATGAACACAAGTCCAAACTGAAATGATGTCCCATAAATAAAGAGAATATTTTTATAGTGGTTTTCTGCAAAAATCCATTGAAGGGGTCAACTTTATATTAGCTTCATCACATAAAACCCAGCTTTCAAAAGGCTATATTGTCTTAGCTAAGGTGATTACTTTAATCAGTTAAAAGTTCAAGTCCTGAGTGTCATGGGCCAGGATTCCTCCTTCACACAAAAGCCACAGACTGCTTTGCTTGCAAGGCGTTCCTTATTGACCAAAAAGCGCACGACACCCAGAATGACTCTCTGAGCATGCACAGCGTTGTTTGTTGACCCCAATCTAGTAATCACCTCCAGGAACCCTCCTTATGAGCATCCTGGGCCCCATCCCTTTGGCAGAGGCCTTCCAAAAGAGAGCATGCCTCCTCTCCATGCACCAGTCCTCTAACTGGGCCACCCTCTTCAGCTGATGCTGCCTCATGGTGTCAACAGCCAGGGTTGCCTGGTCTGTGTCTGAGGAACTTTCCTGCTCTGAGTCCGTTCTGAGTCCAGCTGTCCATTTGGGGTATTCGCAGAGGCAGAAGCATCTCTGCTTCTCTCATCTCAAAGTTTCAGTTTGGCCCACATACGCAGCCCCCGCCCCCCTCCGCAGCTCTGCTTCACATTCTGAGTCAGATTCATCTGAAGACCAGCCAGCAGCCCTTGAGAATGCGTGCCCAAAGCAGCTATTTCTCTCATCCCCAGTGCATACCTTTTTCCAGCAGTAGCTGAAAAGGCCAGGTCGAAAGAGCAATTTCTCTTTGGTTAACTCAATACTAGTGAGATAACTGCCCTATTGTAGCTTTAGTTGTAATATGTGAGGCCTTCAATTGTGGGGTGGGGGGACTATGCATGTGCGCAATGCCCACCCCCATTGATTCTGCACATGAAGCCATTTATTATTTTATGTATTTAATTTTTCAATTTACATCCTGCCTTTTTCCTACAAAGGGCTCAAGGCAGCTCACATCATTCTCCTCCCCCATCTTATCCCCAAAACAACAACCCTGTGAGGTAGGCTGGGCTGAGAGCCTGTGACTGGCCCAAAGTCACCCAGTTGGCCCCATGGCTGAGCGGGGACTGGATCCCAGATCTCCTGAGTCCCCGTCCCATGCTCTTAACCACCACGCCACACTGGCTCTCCTTTTCATACTTTTCTACTGGAGCTTCTCCTAATAGGAATGCAAGAGCATGCTGGATAAGACTAAATACTGATCCAACACAACATTCTCTTCTCACAGTGGCTAAATAGGGGACTGTGGGAACTCCACAATCAGGACACCAATGTTAAACACCCTTCCACTTATGTTGCATAGGGCTATCAAGGCAAGCAGGCTTCTCCATGAAATTGTCCCATTCCCCTTCAAAGGCATCCAAACTGGGGGCCATCACTATGTCTTGTAGCAGCAAATTCCATAGTTTAACTGCGCACGGTGTGCAGAGGCCCTTCCTTTGATCTGTCCTGACTCTCCCACCACTCAACTTAGTTGGATGATCCCAGGTTCTGATACTATGAGAAAGGGAGAAAAATATCTCCCTATCCACATTCTTCACATGATGCACATGCATGCACTCACGCACATGCACACACACACGCACTCATGACTTCCACCCTTCCAGCCTTGCATCCTTGCATACAGCTCTATCATTTCCTATCTTTCTTGCTTTCTTTTCCAGGAGTTTCTTTAGCTCCTTGGTCATCGGGTTGCCATTTTCTGCACCTTCTCTTTTTTGAGGTGTGTTCAGAAGTGGATGCAGCATCGGTGATGTCTCTAAAGACCTTGTTATAGCAGAAGCTTTGCTTTCCATTCCTTTTCTAAGTATGCCCAACACGGAGTTTTCACAGTGGCTGCTTGCACATGGGGTCAGTGTTGGCAGTGAGTTTCCCACCGCAGTCCCAAGATCCCTTTCTGGCTGCAGCCCAGGGCCAGTCCCACCATTATGCAGGCTGATGCGCCTGCATCAGGTGGAGCAGTGCCAGGGTGGCCAACCGCACAGCTTTCCACCACCCTGTCCCTGCCAGGAGGGCCCACTGTCACCTCTCCCCATTAACTGGTTCCCCACAGCAAACAGGCAAGCAACTGGCAAGGCTCTCCACAGCAGCCTGCTGAAGCAGGGCCACCCACAGGTCCACCTCCATCAGCACCACCCTACTCAACAGGCTAGCTATTGCCTCACTGGCACGGCTCGCTTCTACCCAGCCAGCTATCTCTGCCTCATGCCACAACTAGGTGCCTTCCACAAGAAGTCAGCCAAAGTATTGCACGCAGCGAAGTGGGTAAGCCCCCTAAGCACAGGGGCAGGTGGGCAGCAACTGTACCGCTCCCTCCCTTTCCCCTGCTGAGACCCCATCTGTGTGCTTATGAGGCGAGGAAACGTCTGCCCCAGTGTGCACCTCTGTCCGCTTGCTTATGCTGAACCTCCTCTTTCATTTCAAAGCTCACTCCCCTGTTCAGAAAGTTCCTTCCTGTCTCCCTGGAAATGCTGCAGAAGGCCAGCTGGTTGCTGTGCGGAACCTCTGCACGCCTCCCTTTTGCATAAGGGACCCATAATCCTCAGGGTTTTGAGGGTGATGGGCTTCCCCATTGGATTGCGCCCTAAATAATGCTATTCATAGTTTTCATTAGGAAAACTGTGGGGCTTATTAATGGAACCCTGTTGTTCTACATGACCTTGAATAAATATGGTATTTTATTTTGAAAATAAAATGACTGCTATTTTTAAAAAGTGAGTAAAACTGTCTGCCAAGTCCCTCCTCACTCCCAGTTTTTATTTCATTTTTAAAAAGTGAATTATGTCCTGTTCTGTTGCACTTCCTGAATTTAGTGCCTGAGTATTTCCAAGTTCTTAAATCTGTTCAGGAGACATAATAAATACTTGGTCTTTGCTCACAAATTTCCACTAGGAAATTAGTAATTATGTTCTAACATGGCGAGCAATGTTTATTGCCTTTCCTTGCTGTACAGCACCACATGCACCAAGCAAAGGGTTGGGAATTGTTTTTTTTAAAGGATTGGCAGCATTTTTAAAGCATTCTTATAATGAAGCAGGTAGCACAAGTCCAATGACTTTGTATGGCTTTCAAACCGTAAGAAACAGTTTTTCAAGGATACAACTGGGATATTTTGCCTTTGCATCCAGTGAAGATTTAGTTCCTTCCCTTGCTTACACATCCTGATTACTTCGAAGACGGTAGCAGCTGGAGCCTTCCCCACCTGAGCTACTGCTCTATGCAGGCTGTCTGATTTGCTGTCTGAGCTTCTTGGAGGAAGGGTAAGAAACAAATGCAACTTTCTGCCAGTGTAAAGTAAGCATAGGCAGAAGGCAGCTCTCCAGATGTTTTGGACTTCAACTCCCAGAAAACCTTGCCAGCATGACTGATGGTCAGGAATGCTGGGCACTGAATTCCAAAACATCTGGAGAGGTACTTTCTGTCCATCCCTGATATAGAAGAACTTTCCACCTGACACCTTCCAGATGTTTGGATGACAGCTCCCAGCATCCCTGTCAGCTGAAGCTGATGGGAGTTGAAATGTGAAACATGTGGAAGGCTTCAGGTTGGGGAAGGCTCCTTTAGAGCATGAGCGAGCAATTCCCAACATAAGGTTTACTTCAAAGATGGCATTCCTCTTCCAAAAATCTAACAAGTAGGACAAAGCATAAATCCCTTCTCAGCTAGAAAACCACCTCACATTTCTGTGCTCCTACCCTGGGATCCCTAACTGCCCTCAGTTCTTTAAATAACACAGGGTAGAAATGTAATACAAATGAAATAAATAAGACTTCTCAGAATGAAATCATAATCCCAGATCTGCTGGCTGGGAGAGCTCCATTAGGGGCACATCCACCCCAAAATCCACCCTCATCCACTTCTGTGGGAAACTGCAGGAATAGATTTACTGCTTTTGCTGGTGGTGAGACTTGGCATGAGGTATTCTGGGGCAGGGATGCAGGCTTGTCAGAGGCAGCCTTGTATCTACTGAATGCAAAAGTCTTCATTCTCATGTCCTTTAACTATCATAGCTTGGAACTGTGGTGTTTATATTCCTCCATCCCTTGCAGTGGAAACACAATGGGACAGATCTAAAAAGAATTAGTCACCATTGTAAAAAGAGGAGAAAAACCTGCCCTGACCAGGACAAACTGGTAGGGCATCTAAAGGAGTAAATCACCCGCCAATTCTCTTCCCGAACAAGGTAGAGGTCATGATTTCTCCGAAAGCTCTGTGGCAGCTATTGTTGTTTTGTAAGCCGCCCCAAGGCTTCGGCGAATGGGGCAGCGTAGAAATGTTTAAACAAATAAAAAAATAAATAAAATAAAAGCTATTTCCATGTCCTCACAGCACATATGATCATGGAAGACACATTCTGAAAAAGTTCTGTGCGTGTGTGTCCATCTGTGTGTGTGTGTGTGTGTGTGTGTGCGCGTGCATGTATACAGGCAGAGTCTTCTGCGCTTTAATATAAACATGGAAGTACTGGATACCGCAACAGGGAGGCATGCCTCATTGTGAAAAGACATTTCCAGGAAGGGCATCAAAGTTATTAGTTCAGTAAAAATCAACACTACCCAGTCATCAATATTCATATAATTCAGACAAAACATCTCATACTGTAGCTGCTCATAAATCAAACAGAAAAAAGTAGAGAAGGGAGAAAAAGAAAGGGGCTGATATAAAAGATGGAATAGCATGGGGACAAGATGATCACAAGAGGGGACTCCATTCATTCAACTTAACATCTGCTGTGTCTGAAGTGGAACCACCTGTTAGTTTATTAAATTGTACAATTAATTTGTGTGGAAGGAAGGGAAGACCTTATCTCATCAAAATCTTCCATTTTATCCTCATCTTCTAAAAATAAGGCTTTTAAAAGACAGAAATTTATGCAGTGGAGATGGTGGAGTCTTCTTTCATATCTGAAATTATGGAATCCTTCCAGACCCTCAGTGAAATCTGTTTATTACCCAGCAGAGTGCTTGTGGTCCATTTATCACAGATTAACATGGTCCTCTGAGTGCCATCCTTGTTTCTGTAAAAAATGCAGGATTAGTTTGCATAGATCCTATGCTATTTGCCTCTTTGTGGTCAGAGCAAGAACTTTGTTATCAAGCCCCATGGTAGGACTGAGGGTTTTTTCCCCTGAATATAATCTTATCTTTCATTCTCTGACTCTGCACTGTTTGTTTTTTAAAAGCGAACTTTCTAATACAAAAATGTACCTGTCTGCCAGAAGCTACTTGAATTTAAATACAACATTTGAAAACTGAAACAGCAGTTTGCAGAGTAGTGCGATTGAAGTTTATTCAGAAGGAAGTCCCACTGTCCAGCAAGGATCTTTCAATACCTAGTAAGTGTCTTAGAGCCCCATTGTCCGTACTGCCTGTAACCCTCTGAGCTGGGAAAGTTGCAGGCATCCAAAGGAAAGCGAGAGTAGTAAAGAAGGAAGAATTGCCTCTGCACCTCTGATTTTGGCTGTTTCAATGTTTTTCTCCTCCTTGCAAAGACAAGATGCTGAGGCACTACCTGGTTTGTCCCCAAACCCTCCCCACCCCTTGCACACACCATCCTCTGGCATGCTCTAAAGACAGCCTTTTGACTGTCCAAAGGCCAAGACCAATGTCGGAAGGCATTTCTGAAGTTGCTCCACTGTTTCCTATGGCTGGCTAGATAGAGTTTCCGGGCCATGGACAGGGCCATTAGGATAATAACCACACATAGGCCCAATGTAGCCTAGGGTAGCCACTTATGCATTGTAAGGTTGCCATGTGTCCTCTTCTATAAAGGACAATCCTGAATTTGAAGGGCTGCCAGTGGATCTTTTGTAGACACATATACCTACTGTGTAGAGATATTGCCATTTAGCCAGAGCACGTTGCAAAGTTGGGATCAAGAAGGACATAACTGCAACAGATGAACAAGGTGTGCAAAGTTTAATTCATTTTGCACAGACAGTAAGGGGTTCCTCTCAACGAGCTGATGATTGAAGCCAAAATATTTTTACTGTTATTCCAGTTCAAAAAAAAAAGGAATAGAAAAGTACCGGTACCCTTCATTTATAAGATGGATGTGATGGCTTACCAGGCCCAAATGGAGAACCATTACTGCTCATATAGCAAAGGTTCAAATGCTTCTTTTGGATGCTGAACTTTTGAGAGAAAAAAGAATGACACGTAGTGTCATGTGAACTTTTTTTCCTGCATTGCCTACCATAAATGTTCAACTTTTTCCCCATTCCCCAGCACCATATTTAATGGTCTGTGTCACACAATAAATGAAGGAGCAGGTTGATAGGATAACTTATTCTAGTGACCTTTCCTTGCTCTTGTAGCACATGTTCTCTTCCACATTGTACCATAAACAATAAGTTGCCATTATATGTTCCTATCAGTGGGGGGCTCTTTGTCACTGCAGGAGGCCCCTTCCTCTCACTACTTTATTGAGTTACGTTCTATGATACCAAGATCAAGGGTTGGACATTAGGACTGGAGTATCCATGTGGGTGTAAGTTAGCTTTAGAAGTTGTTGCTATGGGTGCCATTGTGTATGTCTTTACCCCCCTCTTGCTATGTATAATCTGTTCTTTGCTTTTCCACAAAGTGAACAATAATGTTAACTCTCTGTGTTCCCATGTCTTGCATGGCCCTTCTTTCTAAACGACTTTTTATAGTTCATTTCCTGGTATCATGTCATAAATTGAAGAACTTCAGTGAGTGAGTCTTCTAAGTAAAACCTTGGCTATTACTGTTTTGTAAGCTGATTCCCAGAAGTTGCTGAATATTCTCGCAAGTGAATGCCCTCAGTGAGAAGATACCGAAGTCTGTCATGTGCCATGACAAAGGAAACAATAATGCAGTACCGGCAGCTTGGTTCCATTGTCCTTTGTCGTATTCAAGTGCGGCAGCATCCCTCTTTAACCATTTTTCTGACTTCTGGTGTACTTACTATGCCTATATATTCTTTTTTAATTTTGAATTTATTCCATTATACATTGCAGGTCTGAATCTTATCATAGCCAGTGATTTACAGTTTAAATTTTTAAAAGCCATAAAACAATCAGATAAAATCAATTGCTATAACAACTTTAGCCAGCAGGGCCAAAGAGTAGTGGAAGCTTTGCACACAGAGGGTTTTGGGTTCAACTGCTGGTATTACCAATTTCATGGTCAGATGATGGTAAAGACCTTTGCTTGACCATGCAATCCTATACGTAGCTACCAAAACCAGGTTGTTCTCAAGCATGTAGGAATAAGACTGCAGCCTGAGCAGCTGCCACAAGTCTCAACTGTATTTCTGGCCATCTAAGAGAAGCCTTTCATTGAACCCATCACTAAATACTTCTTGTGTCATACTTCTTGTTAAGTGCCATCAAGTGGTCTCCAACTTGTGGTGACTATGAAGGATGCCTTCCAAAATGTCCTGCTCTTGACTATCTGAACATTCAAGGCTGTAGCTTCCTTATGGAAGTGGTCCATTTCATGCTTAGTCTTCGCCATCTTTCTTCTTCCTTCTCCTTCCCCTAGCATTATTCTCCAGGGAGTCTTGCCTTTAGTTTCATCATTATTGCTTCCAGCTAAAATTCTGACTTGATTTGATCTAGGACCTACTTGTTCATTTTACTATCAGTCCAGGACATTTGCAAAGCTCTCCAGCACCATGTTTCCAACAAATGTACATTCTACAAATGTCGGTTCCTCACTGAGATCAGTCGATATGATCAGATCAGTCTATGCCTGGGTTTGTACAGTCATAGTGGGGAAAATAAATTGCCCTATAACAGCTCACAGTTCCTCCATGGCTTGTTGATCTTGGCAACAAGTCAACCCTTGCTCAGTTAGTTCAACACAGCAAGCCCTGCCTGAAAGGGCATTTTCAGATCCCCTCAGCATGCAACCAGCATGTGTGGCCGAGGAAATAGGCCACTTTGGTTTATTTTCCCTTCCATGGGCATGTGAACCCATGCATGGGTGACCCAATAACCTATAGCTTCCTATTTTCCCATAATTTTCAGTTGCCAGTTCAAAGGCAGCAAACTCAGGTTAAAATTTATCAGTGGGGAAGCAACATTTGCATGAAGTGCATTTGTTTGATGGGCAAGGGGAAAGCAGTATTCAGCAATGGGGTTAGATGAATGGTTACACTTTGCTGGCTATAATACATTTTGTGTCATTATTTTAAGTTAAAAATACATTATAAGACATTATGTTAAAAAGGAAAAAAGATGCTATGGGTTCAGTCTTTTAAGGGCCTTGAATAAGTTGACTGTAAAGCTCACATGCCAGCCAGTGTGGTGCTTACTTAAAGCAAATGTTAAGTTTCAGATAATTCTAATTAGATGGATGTCAAGAAAATGTTTCTGCTTGAAATGCACAGAGTCCCTTCACATCTTTATCCAATGACATACTGCATCAAGAAATATGAAATGAATTAATACTGCAGGCATTTTTTTCTTTTATAAAAATAAAGGGGGGCATTATGGACCCAATTCTAAGACATATTTAACTTACGAGTAAATCTCAGATTGAAGAAGTATGTTGCTAAAAAACTGAAAGTTCAGAGTGTGTGTGTGTGTGTGTGTGTGTGTGTGTGTGTGTGTGTGAGTGAGAGAGAGAGAGAGAGAGAGAGAGAGAGAGAGAGAGAGAGAGAGAGAGAGAAACTAACATTCTAAGCACATTTACTAGGAAATGCCCAAATGAACTCTATGGAATTACTTCTGAGTAAGCCTGCTTGTGATCACTCTCTGTTATTTGTAAGGATGTTCATTAATAACCCTGCCTTAGGTATAAACAGCTTGGTTTTTATTTCTTCTGTGTGGCTTTTTTGTTTAAACACATCTACATATATTTAAAGGCAGCTCATTCTTTTGACATTTCAGGCTATGATGAACAGAGATGTAGGTCGGAAGACTTTTCCTTTTATCCGGGCAATTTGCAGCCAAATATCTCAGGAAACAGGAGATTCTTACTAGAGCAAAATGATGTAGAAGGAAAGAATGGTGGGTGGGGTGGGGTGGGGTGGGGGAATGAAAGGTATATATCACAACATCCTAGGGATATGTTGAGACCCCATTATGCGACCCCAAAAAAGCATGATAGGACTAAGGCCAGTGTTAGTTCCTCCATCTAGCCCATTTCCTTCAAGACACCATTTGTATTTTTAGACAACATCCTGCAGAGCCCTTGCATTTGGGTTGCTGGGCAAGTCAAACTGTAGGAGCAGGTTAGCCCCTAGCCAAGGAAACTGATCTGCTGCCCTCCACTTTCCTTTCAGCACACTGTTCCAGTTACCTGCCATAATGCAATTATCATGTAGTGGAGTGATTTTCAGGGAAATGACTTGACAAGAAGAACCCTGTCATTTTGTAAACAAGACTTAAATGTTGTAATTGGATCTTAATTACACAATTCTCCAAGAGGTTATTTTTATTTTCTGTGTTTGTTCATGCAATTATTTAGCTTCCCCATTTTAGCCTTGACCTTGCAGGAAGAGGGTATTTTCCAGTCAGCATAATGCTTTATCTTTGAAAGCTACAATCAATAAGGATAATTAATGATGCCTGCTGCAGTGAGAGCCTCAGCAATCATTATCCCACATTAATCCCCGCAGTCAGGCTGGGGTCAAGGCCATCTAAAGCATTCACCTAGGGGTGGAGAAATTCAAATAATTTACCAATTTAAATCCTAGGAAACAAATCTAACTCTAGTTTTTCAAAGCAATTCAAATGGCTTTGCTTCCCCGCTTATGGCAGTCTGTGCCTCATTAACTCTTTGTACATATCGGCAGCGGGGGGGGGGGGGAGTCCTGTATGTGTGTGTGTACCTGTTTTGAATTGCATACACATGTTTCTATTGTGAAATTTTAATGTGGAAATCTGCAAAACTAGCTGGTGATCACTTAGGAACTGGCTTTGGCATACAGAATGGTTCATATATGCACCAGATGCAGCTTTTCAGGTTTCCGGAAGGAATGGGATGACTCTTCGCAGCATTTAAAGATTAGAATGAAAAAGGCAGTGCCTTTAACATCATTTGTTGTAGTTACTTTTTGTGTTATAATTATAGCAATGCTATCGACAGTCTTCAGTCATGTGTTTCTCCTCCCCTTTTCATCCAGTGGAGCTTTCTCCCTCTTTGGTAGGCATATCTAGCACACAGACCCTTTTAGCTGTTTAGGACAGAAATGGGCAGAAGGCAGAGCTGCAGATGTTTTGGACTTCAACTCTCGTTAGCCTCTGCTCTCCTGGCCAGTGGCCAGGAATGCTGGGAGTTCAAGCCTAAGACATCTGCAAAAGTACCTTCTGCTTACCCTTAGTTTAGACCAATTCTCACGCAGTGAGGTGCACCTCATGGACGTTGCTTCATCATGGAGCAGCCCCAGATGCAAGGGTGAATAACATGGAGAAGCCGACCATGTGGAAAGCAAATGCCTGCTTCCTCATGGAACTGGCAGTCTGGGAAAGAGGGTATCGGTTTCCTGGGCAGCCTGCTCTGAATGCACGCGCACATCCGCTCCTATGATGTTGAGGGAAGTGTGTGTCAAGGCAGGTCAGTGAGTCAAGCCTGGCCTGGTGCAGGAGAAGAGCCACATGTGGTTTTTGAAACATGAGTGGGGACACTCCATAAATGGCATCCCAACTAATGTGGTCCACTGGAGGTATGCATGAAGGAGTGTTGGGAAGATCATGGTCATGGTCATGGGTGGTGGAAGTCCCAGGAAATAACAGCCATTTTACTCTCCCAACTGGCCAAAACAGCCAAAGGACCTTCTGCAATATCGCTTCATATCCCATTCTTCTCTCTCACACCACCACTCTGGACAATTTTCTCTGTGCTAAGAGGCTCTCAGGACCTCAGTTTTAGATCTGCATTACACATCTGAAGGGTCCCGGAGCTTTGCCAGTGTATTTAGTGGTGATGGATTCACACATGAAGACTGTCCAGTCCAGCATTCTATTCACACAACTGCCCATGAGCAGAACACGGTCCAACAGCATCTTCCCATGTTCCCCAGTAACTGATGTACAAGAAACACTACCTCTGATATCTAAGTAGCAAGGAGACATTAGGTTTAATAGCCATTGATAGAGATCCTCCACACATTTGTCTACCTCCCCAGGAATGTCATCCAAAATGGTGGCCATCATTACATCTTCTGAAAGTGAATTCCACAGTATAAGTATACAGTATGTGAAGAAAGACTTCCTTTTATCTGTCCTGAATCTCCCACCAATAAGCTTCACAGGCTGGCCCTGGGTTCTAGTACTAGAGAGAAGGAGAAAAGCATCTTCCTATCCACTTTCTCCACATCATGCTTAATTATGTACCCATTTATCATGTCTCCTCTTACTTGCCTTTTCCCAAAGCTAAACGGTCCCAGATATTGTTGACTTTCCTCATGAAGGAGTTGCTCCAGCCCCTTGAACATTTTAGCTGCCCTTTCTGCACTTCTTCTAGTTCTGCAATACCCTTTTTAGGATGTAGCAACTAGACCTGCACCCAATGTGTCCCATGTGTGGTCACCCCACAGATCTATATAAGGGTGTGTGTGATGTTGGCAGTTTAATTTTCAGTTCCCTTCCTAACTATGTCTGATAGGGAGCTTGCCTTTTTCATTGCAGCCTCACACTGAGTTGACATTTTCATCAAGTACCGATGCACCTAAACTTGATGCTTGTCAGTGAAAGCTACCTGTCATCCACTGTAAAAGTGTCTCCCATTTTGTGCACATATCCTGAACACAGAACACAAAGAATGTGATATACTGATATTTTCCCATGGATTCTCAGAGCCCTGATACTTCCCACTACCTAACCAATCACCTTCCAGTTTCTTTAACCACCTTTGCTATTATCCAAGGGCTTTGCATGGAGTAAACACTCAACATGTATTTCCCAGTAGCTCTCCGTTCACTCATCTTATTAGTCAATCCAGAGGAATGATCAATTCAAAAGTGTCATTTTGTGACCTCAGTTCATTCAGGCAGAGACAGATGGGCAGCACAACAGGACTCAAAGTGAAGTGAGACTAATCAGGATATCTTAACAGGTCATTTCCAATCTCAGAGGTCCTTTCTATACCATCAACTAGGTATGTGAGTCTCTTGCATTCCTAAAAGTGGTATATTTCTCACATCAGCTGCAGAATGGAAAACAAAATCACCAGAGACCATAAGAATGTGGGATGCTTTGGTTTGGTTTGGTTTTTATCTTCCTTCCATTGCCATGTAGTGAACTTCACTGGTTTTCAAGTAGGTCCAGGGTTTTCCACCAAGGCCAGTCTGGGGCTGTTCCTGGCCAGCAGGACATTCTTCTCCACCACCCCAGCCAAATGTCAATGCAGAGCACCGGACGTGGCTGGAGAGCTGGGCCTTCTGCGGTCCCCGTTCCCCACCACGCTCCATCTCATCCAACCAAGGACTCAGTTGCCAGGCAGACAAACGGTGAGAGGCTCACTTGGTCCTTGGAGCGGAATAGCGCTTTTTCTCATTACTGAGATAGCACTCTCTGCTCTCTTCATCGCTGCAAAATCTCTTTCTCACCTGTGCTTTCAATTTCCTCTCCACCTGAAGTGGGATGGTGTAACTTAGAGTCCTGCTATCGCAGGGGGTGGGACCTGATGGCCTTCTGGCCCCTTCCAACTCTTCTATTCCATGGTTCTGTGATTCTATAACCTGAGCACCACGGCAGCTGATCCATCCCGACTCTTCACTTTTCAATGTTTCAGCACAGCTGCCTGTATTTTTGGAATTTCTTCAAGAAGCTACAAGGCGTGTTATGATCAGTCCCTGCAGTTTGAAATTTACCACTACATCACTGCTAAGAGGTATCAGTATTGTGCTTGCTGATATTTAAATTCACAAGGAGTTAACAGTCTTCCTTAGGCCCTGATACTATTTCAAAGTACTGCATGAAATAAAATAAGAAAAACCCATGTGTTTCCCACATGCCAATTCTTTGCCTTTATACTCAGTATTATTAGTACTATTATGGTTACATGTAGGATTTTTAGAACTATAGATTTCAGCATGATTCCCCAACCACAGTTTAATGATTTAAATGACTTTGACCCCTTGTTGAGTTTGGGATTAATATAAGACAGATTATTACTTCAGCCTCAATGCAGCAAGCATCATTCCATTAATTAGGACCATACATCCTTTATATAGAATGGGACTGCTACAAGTTGCACACTAGCAGAGCTGGGGGTTCTTACACTAGCACCCGAGGTGCAAACACATCCCTGCCTGCACCTCCTGTGACTGCTTCAGTGCTAATGAAGTCTGTCCTCCCCAGCTCCCATGATCCCCTACAAAATAAAATACTTTCACTTTCAGTTGTTTCCCTTTGTCCTGAGCATTAGAACAGGAACCTAGCCTTGTCTAATGATGTCATGAGCATTTGAAAGGAAGCGAGACCTCAAATGCTTACAAGCAGGCATGGGGTGAATTCCGACCTGCTGTGTCTGCATGCTGTGAACAAGGCTGTGTTCTCCTGATCACCAAATCACCCCTTTGCCTCTGCCTTCCCAATGGGCTTTCTCCTCAGTGAGAATGATGCATACAGTATCCTTTTTCTGTTGGCAGTGTTGGGCTTGTAGGTCAAGACCCAGGCCTCCGCGAGAAAAATACGCAGCCAAACAAGCTGCTTCTCCCTGTTTTGTTCTGCTTTGTTTTTATGAGCTGTGAGATGAAGGCGGCATTGGAGGTGCAGCCTGCATGCACTGTGCACTCATGAAGGCTTTCCGTGGGCTGGTTCTGCATGTTTACAGCAAAACATCTTTGCATGTGTGCTTTCTCCTGGCACAGTGCAGCCTGAGGGTGTCACCAGGAAATTTTACTTGCAGTATCCTAAGCCAACTCTGTCATCTTTTTGGTTCCAGGTTAAGAGTGTTTTCCCAGGTATTTAGTGTCATTTAAAGGTATCTGATGACATGATAGAGCATTTATGTCAGCTGCTTTTAGCACAGCTGGTTGTACAAAAACTTGTTCTGCATCCATCTGAAATAGTAGTTTCTAAAATTTGCATGAAAATTGAAATTAATCATGCATTTTAATGCATTTTCTCAAAAAGTATGCATTTGCAAAAGAATTTTCTTTCAGAGCATGCCTTTCCAAATGTAATAGACGTCTTAAAATAAGCATGCATAAACACACATATATAGCAGACAGCTGCACTGAAAAAATCAGAAAAGTGTGAAACTGAAGCCTCTTCTTTATGGGCCAGGAGGGAATCAAAATGCATTTGGAATATATCATGTGAGTAACAGAGGTTCTCTGGGACAAAGCAACTCCATGTCATGGCCAACAAACTGCTCAAATTATGGGAGGAAAGATAAAGAGGGTCATAAAATTCCACAAGCAGCACCTCTTGACTTTCCCTAAGTTTGGCCAAATCATGCCCTCTGCAGCTCTCTAAAACATTAGCAGAAAGGAATATTACCAAAGGCAAGAGACCAGCCTCCTCTGCCACCTTCACACTTGACACTGAAGTGCTGCGAATAAGTCCCTTGCCTAAACTAATGCTCACTAAAGTGTACAGTGACTGGGTAGTTTACAAAAAGCAGTCCTCTAGTCTGGAGGGCTGCCAAAGGATAGTCCTCTATTTGAAGGTGCCTTCTCTGAAGCTCTGTGCAAGTCTGCTCTAAAAGCCAGTTACTATAAGGAAGAGAGAATCAGGGGCCTGAAGTTGTCCACGCACAAGCAACACCTGTGGACAAATAAGGTACATAAGTAACCAGGTCAGTCTTCTCTACCAGGGTGAGATGCTTTGCACTGCTATTTAAAGATTTTTTTATTACTCCTGAATTTGTCCCTATAAATGCATATATTTGCATAAGCACATGTTATGCAAACCAGTGTCCTCTTTTCTGCCCTTTTTGTGTGATGCGCAAGTGGCCACCGAATGAGAATATCAGAGTGCCCTGCTCTAGACTTCATAATATCATAAATAATGTTTGACTGTTGGCTATAAAGCTTTCGTGTAGTCTGTAGTTCAGAAATGGAGGCGGGTTTTTTAAGCTGGCTCTGTGTGTGTGTGTGTGTGTTCGTGTGTGTGTCCAGAAACACTTCCCCTCACCTCTATTTCAGTAGCTGAAATCTATTATTCATTTAGGTGTTTATTTTTAACAGAGACCTGTTCTTTTCATTATTATTTTTTTAAAATAGTCCAGGAATGTGTTAGTGATTGTGATGAAAAGGTTATGAATGTCTGTGTGTTGGTGTTTAATTATATCAGGAAGCCCCTGGGAAATGCCCTGGATTCCTCCAAGCCTATTCTTGCCCACCCTTCTTCCTCCATCCTCCCCTTCCCCGACTTCTGGCTGAGTTGAAAGTTCAAGCTGTCTGAGGACACACCTGGGTTAAAGGACATGGCTTTTCAGAGGGCAAGGTGGCCACAAACGTATTGCTGAAAAAGAGGAATGCATCACCCAGAAGAGGGTGGGGAAGCAGAAATTGGTCTGACATTTGTATATAAGAATTTGTATGCACATAGAATATATCTATATGGACAGGAATAAAACAAACAACACATAAAAATATTTGCTATAATTTAAGTAGAAATACATTTCAGCATAGTGGAAAAGACCATGTCCAGGTGACCTATTTGCTTACTCTGACAAATGCTGTCTAGGTGCTAATTGCTCACAGGAAACTTCAGAACCAGTGTGGCATAGTGGTTGGAGTGTGGGACTGGGACTCAGGAGATCCAGGTCCGCAGGTTCCCCACTCAGCCATGAGATTCACATAGTGACTTTGAATCAGTCTAACCTACCTCACAGGACTGTGAGAGGAGGACAAAGATCGTACCTTGGATCCCTTGCAGGGAAAAGGGTGGGATATAAATATAATAAACAGATAAATGAATAAAGTTCAAGACCACTTTCCGCTCTCCCTGCTTATGATTCTTCATCTTTAAATTGGACTAGGATTGGGCAGACTCATTCAAATACAGGACTGCACTGTGGTAGCCCATCAAACAGAAGACTATCCTCAGTAAGGTAGGACACATAGACAGGTTAATTTGGGGAGCTGGATTCTGCATTTTCTGACAAAGAAAACATTCCTCCCCCAGTCACCTCCTGCACTAGTGAGTTTGTTAGAACTGTTACCTCATTTGCAGTTAATAAACTACCACCCACAGGGGGAACTCCTAGGGGGCAGAAATGACTCCTGGGCCTCCCCAAGTTGCTTGCTTTGGCACTACCAGTTGTGCAAGTACTAAAAGAGCAACTAGCACAACTAGAGCAAGCGATGCCTAACATCATGAAGTCATCCTGGGCTGTGAAAGCCCTTGTGCAATGGCACGCCCAAGCGGAACCAGCATACGGGATTTGATGGTGGTACAAACAGGGATGAAGACAGAGACGTCACAAGAGGTGCGGCAGAAGCCCACTGCTGACTACAGACCAGCTCTGTGTCTCTAGGCAGAGTCTGAGCCTACCTTCTGCACGCAGGTTGGAGTTGGGGGAAGATATCCATCAGGAAGGGGCGTACCTCCATCACAGGCAGCATTCCCACAGCAAGATGGAAGTGCCAAGATAATGAAGTCATAGGCAGGCTCCCACATTGTCTGGAGCCTGCAGCTTACCAAGCATAATGGTTAATTCAGGCCTGTCTGAAGTTAGCTTCAGTTCCGGTATGTAGAACTCACCCTCTGTCATCTCCCTTTGTTTAAAAGGCTCTGTGAGTCAGGAATGTCACTTCCTTGACATCTCCATGTTTAGAAGTTAAGACATCTTGCAGTCTGCCCTGTCCTGAAGATAATAGCTGGGAAATGGCCAGCCCTGTGATCCCTTCCCGATGCCTTCTGACACGCTGAATTGGCATTTTGAGAGGCATCGGGAAGGGATCAGAGGGCTGGCAGCCTTCCAAAAGAGATATTCAGAACAGCACAAAGCAGAGATGCATTCCCTCCACCCGGCCCAGCCTTGGCTTTAAAAGAAGGCAAAGCCTCTTGCTATAAACTCACTTCTCCTTCTGGTCCATTCAGGTACTTGATCACAATGTCTTTCTTCTTGACTTAAAGGGATAGGCTTGGCTAATAAACAGGTATTAGTAGTGAAGGAGAAATTCTAGACTAGAGATACTTGTAAAAGACTCTTGTGTGTGAATCTCATTCGAGATTTTTCACTAATTTATAAAAGAGCCCTTCAAATAATGGCTATAGAACTTCTTTGTAAGTTTAAAAAACTTGTCACTCACGTGGAAATCTCTAAAGAATAGCAACAGTTTTGGAAGAGGAAGAAGAAATTATAATTCTGCTGCTGGTGGTGCTGCTGCTGCTGCTGCTGATGATGATGATGATAATGATAATGTTTCAAAGGTAGGTGGTCAGAAAGTTAAGGAAATTAAGAAATGGAGGTGGTCAGAAAGTCCACAGAAGAGCTTGTTAAAACAAAGCACACTTACAGAGCCCATTTAAGATACTCAAGTCAAACACTGAAAACTTATGCCAGACTGAAGCTACTTCCAGGGTTCCTATTGATAGCAATCAGCAGAGTTATTTTCCTCCTTATTAACACATTAATTTTTTCCGGTACAGAAAAAGATGGAAGACACAATGGGAAAATACGAGTGGGTTAGAGATGGAAGGCAGCGAAGTCTGCACTCACGTAAAATACTGTGAATGAGTTTGATGCAATTAAAAGCTAATCTGCAACTTGTTTCTGTGTTTAGGCTTTCGCATCTTCCCATAGAGCTTCAGTAATATGCTTTACTGCCTCAGAGGCTTTGGATGCAGCATGTGGCTAACTGAGTGAACAAGGAAGTCCCTCGCTCTGTTGTCCTTAGGGAGCCTTCAGAAATCAGCTCCTCATAGTACAAAGATAATGAAGGATAACGATATTAGGGACTTTCTAGGGCATTTATCAGGATTACAATGGAAGCACTGATCTAAGCGAGTGCTTCAGCACCTGAAATGCTTTATCTAAGTCAAGAAGAAAAAGAAGTAGTTGATAATAACCATTGGCTTTGTTAGCCTAATTTCTATCAAAAGAGGATTCAGGGTCAAACTATCTGTTACTTTAGGGCACAATCCAGAGCTGATGCTCAGAGTCCTCCAGACTTTGAGGTTTACTGGCATCCTGTGTAGGCAAGGGCAGCACAGAGACACAGATCTCCTCCTCCCACTCTTCAGTGCAGCTGGATGGCTGATTTCAGATGCTTAGGCATAGCCCTTCAGAGAGGGAGGGTATCAGGAGTTGGGTGTCCGCTTATTCGTTTCCAGAAACAGTCTTTTTGCAACAGAGCTCTTCATTTCCAATGCACAGCTAACAAACCATTGCCACAAGAAAATGAGTCTCTGAATGAACAAAGTGAATTGTTGAACCAAAACTAGAACCTACTTCTGAGAACCCTGCTTTCTTTAACCCTGGGCTCCATTCCTCCAGGTATACCCCTCTGAAGAAAGGTTACCCTCCTATGTCGGCCTGCTAATTGGGTAGCTCTTCTAGCTCCACACCATGTCCTGGTGGGGCCCATCTTCCTCCCCTCCCTTTTCTTTCCCTTCACATCCAAACCCTGTCTGTTCCCGAGGTCTGCTGGAACACCTGGAGATGGTGGCCTTGAGATAACCTCATCCTTTCCCAGCCATCACAGTCCTCATCTGAAGAGTTGGTGCAACCCTGACCCTGCCTTCTTTCCAAGCCAAGAAGGAGAAGCCAAGAATAATGCCTTCTTTCATTCCCAAGATGTAGAGGCAACCTGGATGTGCCTGGACAGTATTGGTCTCCTCCCCTTCCGGACTCCCCAAAATGCTCCCCAGCCCCTTCTTTTTTTTCTTTTTCAAAACTATTTTATTGACAATTCTTAACAATAACAAAAGCATATAATCATCTTACACTGCATTCATCTTCTATATAACAATAGCTCTATTTACATCTCTATTCCAAATCTATTCCACAAATCGATACACACAAATATATAAAATTTTATAGGCTTAATAAACAGCAGACCAATATACTAGTGGGTTACCCAGCATATTTATCGCAATATTTGATTCCATATTCGAGGTCAGCAAGGTGTGCCAAATTTTGATAAAATTATCTATTTTTCTCCCCAGCCCCTTCTTCAAGGCTACTGTGAAGACCTCAGAAAGGTCCCGAGCACAGCTTTTTCTACAGCAGCTGCAAGAGGGAGGAGGGAGATTCAACCATAAAATCTCAGATCTGAGGCCAGAGTTCTTTTCCTGTGCTTCAATCTGGGAATTCAAAAAATCCTATGGCTTCTAGATTCGGATGAGGAGCCATAGGATTGCCCTTTAAAACATGTGGTTATGACCTTCCATGCATCTGCTGCAATGAGTTTTGGTCTGCATCATAGCCATGATGCAGAGAAGAGTTCCACCTTTTTGTCCCCATCCTGCTTTTCTACTCCAGGATGCCTCAGGCATGCTTTCCCCTTGAAGAAGCAGCATATGAGTGCTCAGGGCTGTTTTCAGCAGGAAACCAGCATGGCGGGCAGGCCATCCCAGTAAATTCAGGTGTATCGTACTTGCCTCACTGGGCTTTTCAACAATAATGGCCCAGATCTGACATTGGCAAAGATGGGTTCTTAAATGCAAGCAACTCAAAATACAGCCACTCCATGATAGGTTTCTAAGACAGAGTGTGTACTGTTCTGCTGCATCCTGCTCTGATAAAATATAATTTCTGGGAGGTGTGGTGGACAGAACAGCGTTTCCAGTCTGTTGGAATGCTATGGTTGAGGCAATGCTTGAAGCTCAGGGATATTGCAAAACGGGGTAGTTAAAGCTCTTTCAGTACAAGGCCCAAAGTCATTTCTCAGGGGCTATATACCAGTGATGGGCAAGGTTAAACTTAAAGGAGACAGAGCCAAAATACAAAAAATAAATAAAAATAAAAAATCCCCATAATTTAACTTAAAGCTCTTGTTGCCCATAACTGAGCCGTAAAAGAAGCATACCAACATTTAGAATGAGAGAAAAGCATTCTGCATTTTGCAACAAAACCAAAAAATCACCAACCAATTGGTGGTTGGAGGTCAGGAGGTCACAGCTGCGGGCCTGGGGCTCAACTCTGCTACCAAACAGCATGATCATTTCACATCACTAGCATAGTATTGCTTTGACAGCTTGCCGCTATCTACTCACAATACGCACTGGCAGGTCTGCACCCATATTTCTGAACTCTGGAAGATAAGAACATAAAAGTAACACTTCCAGATCACTCCTAAAAGTTAATCTATTCCAACATCCCGCTTCTCTCAATGGCAAACCAATTAGGGCATCAAGGTTCTGTCCCACCAACAGATATTCAATCTTATACTGGCTAGATTCAGACAACGTAACCCACACTTATGGGTTAATTATGGGTTGAGTGTGAGTTGTCTCTGAACTGTGGATTGCTGAAATGTGGGCTATCATGTTGTCTGAACTCAGCTATGCTAACAAGCCAGGGCTTGTTAACCACAAACAATCCATAAAGTAAACCCATGTTGTTGGGTTATAAACCACGGTTTGTTCATCATGGTTTGTTATCTTGCCTTGGTTATACTTTGAGTATGGGTTATTGTGTAGTCTGAACCCAGTCACTGCCTCTGAAAAGGCCATAAGGCCTCAACAGGGCCATTATGATGTATAATAACTGAGAGATCTGTACTTAATGAACTCCCTTTTTAAGCCACGCAAGCTAATGGTCATTATGACATCTCGCGGCATATCAGGTAGGAGTGGACTACTCAATCTTTGGGACCTTTAAAAAATTAACCCAAATATTTATAATATTGGGCAAGATATTTCCTCCTCTCCTTCCCTAAAGCAGGGGAAATTAGAATTAGTGTTCATTTATAACTGTATTATACACCATTTGATATTTTCCCTAAATTCATTCCTCTTGCCTGTATTAAATTAATTTATAATGGAATAAAGTGCAATTTATACTTTGACACACATAATAAATTATAGTCCAGCTATATAATTCTACATGTATAATTAATTATATTAAGTATCCACAGTTTAAGCCTACAATTAGATAACCCTAAGAGACAATCCTGTTAGCATTTTTTTAATAAATACTTGTGTTTGAAGCTGTTTAACAGAGCACCTGATAACTGATATAGTAGCGTTAACATCTGTTCCATTATTTCCAGAGAATGCTAGTTTTAACATAATGCTACTCACATAAAATATGCATTTGTTCTTGACTGTCAAGTGCCTCTATTATTTTATTAAAAAGTTAAAAAAAAGAATATAATCAGACTTCATAATTTATGTCTGACATTTTCATTACAGAAAACTTTATGCAAAATTGAATTCTAAAATTTAATTTCCTGTGATGTTTAAATTACTTATTATCTGGCTCCTCTCCAAACATTGTGATCATTTGAGGCCCCATATGAATTTGATTAAGGATACATTTAACTGCTGCCAAAATGTACAGGGCAGTTTACTGTATAATTCCAAGAATATGAGGCTTACTTTTATTTTGTGCCTGTTTTTAAATAGTATTTCTTGCTGGAAGAAAGAAATGAAAATACATTTAAAATACTGGTACATATTCTTTCATTAGGTTCCCAACCACCTGCTTCCGATATATGGACTCGTCCCAGTCCAGAATGTATTCTCGATTACAAATTACATTTTATCACAGACTTTTGACAAATCCAGCCATTTTGTGCCACATACCTGGCTGATCTCTCTGCCTTTTCCAGGCATGACGTTCTATTAGTTCTGACACCTTCTTTCCTTCCAGAGCAGTGAAATATTTTATCCTGAAAGGAGGAGGTGAATGAGGTGAGGAATGTGCAGTTGCTGGTTTTTCACCATGAACCATAAACAGCTCATTCTGTGAGATACCTAATCTCCATGACTCTAGGTCCTCATGCTGCATGGGATCTAATTCCATAATTCCAGATTTACATAGACCCCCCACTCCTTTAACCAGCATAGAACACTGGAATTCGCAAAGGAACATGTCGCAATACACACACACTGGTTTTCTTAGAGCGGCCAAGCATCCTTCTGCACAGAGGATGGTCCTCTGTGTTGGACAGCCGACAGAGAACAGTCCTCTGTTTTAGGGGCTGTCCAACCCAAGTCTGGTTCAAAGTCAAAGAAGCTGAAGGAAGGAGGACAGGAGAAGCCTTGAAGTTGCCCATCAACAGTTGGCACCTGGGTGGAAGACTGAACAAACATGCAGGCCACCTAGCTAGTGTTCTCCATGATGATGAAGGCATCCTGTATTTCTATTTAAATAACAATTGCTATTTATAAATGTGTACCTATACATATAAAGGTGTATAAATTTGTTTGTGCATGGATTCCTTTTGTCCCTTTTTTGTATGATGTGTATTCTCTTTTTTGGTTGATGTGGAAATGGTCGCCCGAATGTACTGACATTACTGCCATTGTAATTGTCACACACATCGCAAGTGTCACACACACACACACAATGCACATCTGGTCTGCACTAATTACACTAAACCTTGTGTAACAATGTCACAAGCAGGGGACTTTGCTTCTTTCCTTTCTAGTGACAGCTTCTGGCCAGTCATCAAATATTGGTACAAGCAAACTCATTTGATTTCTCTCAAAATTTCTCAGGTGTTTCTCTTGAGGGGAAATTCTGGAATTTCTTTTGAATTCTGGTTGAGGAGAAATCTGGTGACAACTCTGGAAATACAGTGGGAGAGCAGGCTATTAAGTATTTAAAATTAAATTAAAGCTAAGTATATATGGGACATACACACACCCTCAATGAATTTTCATTGTTTTGCCAACCCTCTTTCTTTTGGGTTTCCTCAAAATTTTACATGTGTTTCATCTTCAAATTTTCACTTTAACCAAAGGTTCATAGTGGCCCTCCAGAGGCCAAACTAAGCATGACTTCTGGTACCATAGTTAGTTAAAAAGAAAATAGTAGCAATAAGGGAATTTGGTGCAAATGGGAGATTTCCACAAAATATGAAAGGGAGCGAGGGGTTAAATCAACTACAGTCCCATTCTAGCTCCAGGGCTCATACAGCTGCCATTTACTTTACTGAACACGACAACAAAAACAGCCATGAATCTGCTAGCCGCATGATTATTGACATATTGGGTTTGACTGTAGATGCAACGTACATCTTTTTGTCAAACAATAAAACACACATGTCATCACTCACAGGGGTGTAAAACCTTCCCTGGAAAGGCGGAGATATAGGCATTTAGGGATAGGATAAACACAACAGTTTGGGAACTAGACAACTGAAGGACATACAGCCATAAACCTGCCCATCAGCTGCAGTCGTCGTGAAGGCCCCATTCTTTACCATTGCCAAGAGAGAAATGATTGGCTGGAACACAGCACAGGGCCTTTTGCCAGTGGTGTCTCGATCCTAGAATTCTTTTCCAAGTGTCATTGCATTGGCTTCTTCTTTGATGTCTTTCAGGTAGGCAGCTAAAGGTGCAATCCTATACATGCTTGGGAGAAAAAGTGACCTACGACTCCAAACATACTTGTAGCTGACTTTTTAATTTAAATATGCACTGTATAGGTTTGTACCCCAAGACACTGTTTTTTAGCCAGACTTCACAAGCATTTTATAATTGCCAGATCTTTATGAATCTGTTTTAGTTACTCTAGTATTTTTAATCCTATCTAGTTTTAAATATATTGAAATTTTAATTGTTGCAAATGGCCTTGAGGGTCTCTCTAGAGCCAAGAGACAGCATATGCATGTTTTTGTAAACAAACAAACTTTGTGATAAGAAGGAAAATCACTCCATTTTCATTTTATAGTTTGGTGGCACAATTTGAATAAGGTTTTCCCAGGAGCCTCTTCCAGCTCATCAATGATAGGAAGTCTTTCCTTGTTTTTAGAAACCAATTTGGCAGTCCTTTAAATGATGCTGCACTTGGCCTTTTAGCCAGTCATCTCCTATCCAGGAAAGTCAGGCCTATTAAGTGCTGATACAGCGCCATGGGATTCCGATTGAGTGGATTCCTTTTAACATGTTCTATCCTTATCTCGGACTGTCATTACGTACCACTCATCAGAAGCTCCACCAGCATCTGCAGCAGCATTATCTCTTGGGGTGAAATGACTTTGACCACATACTAATGCTATTTTATATCAGTATCAGAGTCAATGGGATTCTTCACTCATTATGTTGCAAAATAACTGGTAGCACTGATCAAAATTGGCTTGGCTCCTTCATTCCAATGGAAGCTGAATTCTAAATAAGATTGTACCTTATACTTTCTAAGTGTAACTAGTGACTAGACTGATCAGGGAGTCACGCCCACTGAACCGTAGAAGGCAGGAATCAGGAACCAGGACTTGAGTTAGGGGGACAGGGATGAGAACAACGGAATAAACCAGATGTCAGAGTTGAGAAAGTCAGAGTCAAAGAGCAGAGCAATATAATGGAGGGGGACACACAAGAAAGCAAGCAAAACCAAGAAGCCTGTGGTTGCCCAGCAAAGCCCCATCCCAAACAGGACCATTTAGACAGAAAACACTACCTAATGTAATAAAATGGTCCATCTGCAGTTGTAAGATTGCTGACTGTCCTGTTTTGAAGGCATCCTCTGTTTGAAAGTCTATCCAGTTCAAGTTTTATATAAAGATAAAGAACCATTGGAAGGAAAAGCTGGGCCTTGATTTGCCCATCAGCAACATCTGGACAGAGATTGAGAACATTGCCCATCAGTGGCACCTGAAGAGCAGACAGGACACTTGGTCACATGCTGCCATGTATGATGAGCTGTATTCTATTTCCATTGGAACTATAGTACTTTCTAATATGTATATTTTCTATCTAGGTGTGTAAATTAGCACATGCAACTTTTATGCAAATTGGTGTCTTCTTTTGCCCTGTTTTTGGCTGATGTGTTTCCTCTTTTTTTGGCAATTCATAAAAGGCTGTCCTAAGTCCTGGTGGTCCGCAGATGGGATTTCAGACACAAAGTCAAGGATTTCCAGCTCTAGCTCTGGCAGTTCTTGACAGTGGTTGAGTAGGAGCATTTTTGAACATTGTTATCATGCATCCATGTGCCTTGTTGCCTCCTCTAGTATTGGGTAGTGAGCTGAGCACTACATTTCCCATTTTCCCTCCCACTAGATCATGGAAACACAGGAGACCTGCCAGAAAAGCACAGTGGCTTTTCAGATCCACCTCTGTGGTCTCAGTATAATCTAACATGTATTATGAAGCATTCTCTGGGATGCACATGTGAATAGAAAAAAACTAGCATGACTATAATATCGAATTACATTGTATAAGCTAATCATTGAATTGGGAGGGAATGATCAGTTGGTGGTTTATTTTAAAAAAAATGCTATCTTGCAGAAGGACCTGAGGTGCAATCCCTAGCATCTCCAGTCAAATAATAAGTGCTAGAAAAGAACACTGCTGGGACCCTGGGAAAAGCCTACTAGATGCTGATTATCATTTAATGTATTTCTATAGTTCTATAGCAGCTCAAGAGCCAATAACCTGGAAGTGTGATGTGCTCTCCTTCACTGGAGGTCTTCAAGTTGAAGGTGAATAGCCATCTCTTTGGTGATGCTCCTTCTCTGAATTTCCTTCTTCAAGGTTCCCTCCAGTTCAGTGATTCGAGGAACACTATGAAGCTGTAAGATAAAAGTTGTGCTCCCCTTTGCTGTGTAGTTGATAAAGTGTTTGGAAATAGCAGTTGGCACAATGCCTCAACATCTGCTGACTCCACTCAATGGTCATTGGAGATCCATTGAAATTAGGCCTGCAAAAGGTGTGCGGCCACTGAGCCATTGTAGGTATACCAATCATTAGATGTGACACCCCATTTGTTTGGTCAGGCATCCATTCTTGATACCTCAGGAGGGATGTTATGCAAGAAGAGGGATTATCAAGCACTAGGCAGAGTGAAATGCATGGTTGTTTGAGGAGTTCAACACCAGGGCAACATACGGTGTGAACTTGATTTCTATATTTGAGTGAATAGATTTGTAAAATCCATGATTTTCTTCTTCTGTGCAGCCTCCCATCAGGAAAGTTAACAGTGCTATAGCTACATTCTACCAGCCTAATGTGGGACTGCAGGTGGCGCAGTGGTTTAAACCACTGTGCTGCTGGGCTGGTTGATCTAAAGGTCTCTGGTTCGAATCTGTACAATGGGGTGAGTTCCCGTTGCTCTGTCCCTGCTCCTGCCAACCTTGCAGTTCGAAAGCATGCAAATGCAAGTAGTTAAAATGTACCACTTCGGTGGGCAGGTAACAGCGTTCTGTGCACTTTGGTGTTTAGTCATGCCGGCCACATGACCACGGAGACTGTCTGCGGACAAACGCTGGCTCCCTCGGCTAGGAAATGGAGATGAGCACCGCCCCCTAGAATCAGGCATGACTGGACTTACTGTCAAGGGGAAACCTTTACCTTTACCTTTACCAGCCTAATCCATGTGGGAACAAACCTTGTTTTATGGTGTTGGTAATATTTCAGGAGACAAGTGCTTTACGGTGATAACAGTGATGCAGAGAATGGCTATTTCTGCAGTGGTCTTCGGGCATCCACACTTATATGTGCTCTGCTTTCTTTCCACAGTAGTTCCAGCACAAAATATGACCAGAGTTATAGAAATGTGGATTGTAACATTATCTATGTGCCTCTATCCTGGAAAGTTCTTATATCATTGTTAAATATGGCTTATTAAGTAACATCAGATTTGCAAGGAAACATAATGTCTGAAGCTAAATGGTGGAAGAAGCAGGGCTGATGAAAGGAAATACGTCTTCACAGAGCACAAAGACAAATCCACTACAATAAGATGCAGTGATGGCTACCAAATTGCGGAATTAGGCAAATTCATAGAGAATAAGGCTATCAGTGGCTACTAGTCCTGATGGCTGTATATTACCTGTAAACTACCTCTAGTATCAGAGGCAGTATACCTGTCAGCGACAGTTGCTGGGTCGCATGAGTGGGAGGGTGCTATTGCACTCATGTCTTACTTGGGGCTTCCCATAGGAATCTGGTTGGCCCCTGTATGAACAGAACATTGGACTGGATAGTCCTTTGATCAGATTGGATGGGGCTCTTTTTCATTCTCAAACATGGCAGATCAAATATCACTGCATTTCCAGAGAAGTAAGGAGTCTGTCAGGAGCCAGTGGTGTGAGAAAAAGAAACCTGCAGCTATTGTCTGCAGGTACCTTATGTGGCAACCCTCCAGAGCTGCTGTCTGGAGCAACTTTTAGGGCAGTGAAATACTCTTAGACCATGGTCCCTGTGCAGCCAAAACTGGGCATTAGGCCCTTCTAGTCCTGGAGGGCTCTAGAGGGTTTCCTGTCTGAGCTGGGTATTTGCCGGAACAGCAATATAACCATGACATGTTTGTGTGTATTCCCACTCCCTAACAAAACTCTGGCTTCCTGCTGAGACTTGCCTACGGCTCACCCCTTAGAGATGATGCAGGACTTAGAACTGAAGTCTTAGACCATGAGCCATGTTAGTGGATTAGACACTGGCTGGAGGTAGGAGCCTTCCATATAGAACTCCTGCACAACAGCAAGAGTCCACCTGGCACAAAGAATCAGGGGACTCCAGAGGGCCAATTGAACGTGCCTGATATAAAACCTCTAGCTCTCTTGGCCCTCCTCAGTCTGAGAAACTTGATGTTGAGGGAGACCAGGCCGAAGCCTTATCGACTTCTTTCTTAGGACCCTCTGCCCATCAGCATGTTCTTGCATTTCAGAAATTGGACACATAGATAGAAACATTCAAAAGCTGTGGTTTAAGATTTCGGTTTGGAGGTGAGGGATGGCCAGGCCTGGAGTAACGTATAGAGCATACACTCCCCAGGTTGACAGCCTCTTGCAGAACTTACAAAAACTGACAGCAAGGGTTCGTAAATGTACCCTGCTTTGCGTGTTTCATTGGCTGCTGCACAATCTCCTTCGGATAAGCCAACATGAAATACAGGATTGAGTTTAAAAGAGCTGCTAACAGTATTTTGGATAGCTATAACATTTTGTTCCACAAGTATCTTTGCATTCAAGTCAACTCAGCAAACCTTTCTAAATTTCCCCAAGGATTGTTTTTTTGTTTTTGTTTAAGTCAGCCTTCTACCTGGGTAAAGGTGCAGTTTGATAACTTCCAACAAATTGTGAAACAAATGTTTCAGAGAGAAGACGAGAATATATACTGCTCTATTAACCACCACAAATGCAAGATTATACACCATTCCTACCCACCACCAATCAAAATATAAGACTGCAAAATCAATATATTTGGGATTTAGGTCTTCTCTAATTTCTGAATCTTTCACAGGACTGTCATTTCACATTTCTTGAAATGGGGCATGTGGTTGATGAAAAAGGGACAAGCAACAGCTAGAGAATCTAAGAGCCAACTGTGAAGCAGATGTCTGTTCTAGGAGAATTTTGCAATTTGATTTTGGGTTTCATTAGAAGGGGTTGAATTCTCTTATTGCAGCAGCATTCCCCCTTCCCCCACCTGCCAAACCCTGGGCCAGGCACTGCCAAGATGGTTCGAAGCAGCAGAGTAAAAAGGGTGCTGGACTGCCTGCTGCAGGTACTTCTTGCTCTGGATGGCCTTAGTGGGGGAAGTGCTTCTTGTTTCTTTCTCTGCCTCGGCCTGGCCTGGCCAGCCCTTTACTCATTTGCTCATCAAGTTCTTGTGATGGTGCCAGTAGAAACACTGCCCCCTGTCTTCTTCTGACTGCTGGGGCTGGCTCCTTTCCATCCCAGCTAGAGCAGCCAGGGTCTAATACCTGAATAGAGCCACACAGTCCCTCAAATGAGCTAAGAGCACATAATAGCTGCCTGCGTAGATGAACCTGGTGGCAGGGGGAAAGTGCTCTCCCCCACCCCATGCCTGCCCCATGGATGCCCCCTTTTCCCATCATTCACTGCTGCTGCCCCCTTGGAGTATCCCTGTTGTTTCATTTCATACATTACATTTCTATTCTACTCAATAGTCCAAGTCTCTGAGCAGTTCATCAGGTTTAGAAACCTTAAAAAGTTGATAATTGGACTTAATATAGACACCATTTCCATACACACAAACAGACTTCCCACATGCATCTAAACACATTGAACAATCAACAAAAAGAAACGTAGGTCTTGAATTATAAACCTTATCGTATGCTGCCAAATGCCTGAAAGCAGAGGAAGGCCCTAAAGCAGCACCACAAAAAAGATAAGGATGTTGAGGCCAGCAAGCCTTACTGTGGGAGCTGAGGGGAGGGAGATATCATTAACAAAGGTGGTGTCACCTTTGCTAAGCTGGACAGGTGTGGACCTGCAGCCAGATGGGTGACCACCTGTGGAAGCAGAGCAGGGGGTTGGACTGATGGCCTTATAGGCCCATTCCAATTCTACTTCTATTTGATTCTGTTCTATTCTGTAGGAAAGCAGCAAGATCTCTCCTCATGCTCTTAAGGAACAATCCTTCACATGTTTAGACAGAAAAAAGTCCTTGAACTCCCAGCATCCCCAGCATGCTGAATGAGGAATGGTGGAAGTTAGTGGGTTCTCCTCCCTCCATATATACACACACCAGTGAGGACATTTCACAGGAAATCAAGGCAAGGATCATTCATAGTATTGCGTTCCCAATTCCGTATATGGGTGTGAAAGCTGGGCAGTGAAGGAAGCTGTCAGGAAGAAAAATGATGCATTTGAAATCTGGTGCTGGAGGAAAGCTCTGAGAATACCTTGAACCAACAGAAAGACAAGTAAGTAGGCCCTAGATCAAATCAAGCCAGAACTTTCCTTGGAAACAAAAATGTTGGAACTGAGACTGTTGTATTTTGGGCACATCATGAGAAGGCAATAAAGCTAAGGAAAGTTGAAGGCAGAAAGGGAAGACCAAGTATAAGATGGATCCTTTTCATAAAGGAAGCCACAGCCTTGAGTTTGCAAGAGCTGAGCAGGGCTGTCAAGGACTAGATGTTTTGGAATACATTCATTCACAGGGTCACCATAAGTCAGAGATGACTTGATGGCATGCGGCAACAATAACACATAGGATTGTGCTCCTAGAATGTTTTTGTAAGCTAATCAATCTCAACTTCAGTTCACTTAGACACTGTGGAGATCTTGCAAACAACCCAAACCCTACCTATAGATTGGACTCCATTTCCTCCTCCTTTTTAAATATATATTAAATATCATATATATTATATATATATATTCTGTTTATTTTAATTGTGATTGCAAACACAAGTATAATGGATTCCCCTCCTTCCCACAGGCACACACACAAACATACTTCTTGTAATTTTTTTTTTCCAGGAGGGTGTACACACTGGTATTTCATGATTCCCTGAAAAAAGTTCAGAAAGAATTGTTGTATTCTATTATGTAGAGTAAGGTGGCAACTCAGGGAGCAGATATTTGCTATCATAAAAGAGAAGCAAATTATTAGTTATGGGCAGAGCTATTCTATGGCCTGGAGACCAAGTCTAGAGGAGCATAGTATGTTTCAGATTCCCAGTTCCAATGTTGGAAATGAGTTCTAATCTCAGAGCTGGGGATCCCCTTTCCCATGCAGCCAGTGTGGGAACAACCTCGCTTGCTACTTCTCCAGGGTCTTGAGACTGACCTTGAAGCAGTGGTGAAGAAGATGGGGAGGTAGGTCAGAGTGTTCAGTAGGAAACAAGATGTCCCAGTGGCTCTGCAGCCTCCTTTGCTCCCTATCTGAAACATCACAGTTAGGTGGCTGGAACTGACCATCTAGCTGATTTGCAAAGTAGGAGGGATAGGGCATTGACCATCACCTCTGCCCTCCTTCTGCCCTGTATAATTTGTGGCTGTTAATGCAATTTGTGCAGATGTAGCTATCACCCAATCCCACTAGAGCCATGTGGCTTTCAGGTGCTGATTTGTGCAAATTTTATTAACAGATTTTAAAATTGCACAAATTGTGGCCTGTTTTAGAGACAGAAGTTTGCAAGCAAGCAAGCAAACCCTGACATGCTCCATTTCTGAACACTGGATTGGAAGGAAGCAGGAAACTCACTAGGCTGAAGAAGCTGGATTTCCTTTTTCTGTTCATTGCTATTCCTAATCCAAAGGTTTTTGGGGGATTACAACCAGTTAGAATGCAGAGAAATATATAGAATAGCTGTAGAGTTGAAAGGGGACTCCTGCTCCTCTTTTCACATGTGGTCACCCATCCAGCTGCAGGATCATGCCTTTCTAGCTTAGCAAACATATCCTGACATGCTAATTAGATGACTAGCTATGGAAGGTTAGGGTTAGAAACTATGGCACCATCTCAAAACATAAATATAAAATGCAATACAAATATTTAAAAGAATAAAATATAATATAATATACTGGCAAACAATAAGCACCACAAGTATCAATAAAGCAGCCATAATAATCTAGAACTAGGTCTCTAACATGCCTAGTGGAAAGGAAAGGTCTTTGCCTGCTTATGAAATGATAACAACATAGATGCTAGCAAACTTCTTTAGAACGTTGATTTCATAAGGGGATTCCTACACTGAGAAGATCCTCCCATGTGTAGCCGCCAGCCCAGCTTCCTTTGAGTGGGTCTCCTTAGGTCATCTTAAGGGCTTCTTGAGATGACCTAAGGGTCAGAACAGAGACAAACCTTTACAGTTTCAATGTATGCATTTGAGCAACCTATTTTCTCACTGAATAAAGTACTTTTGTGCACACATACACATTTTTATTTGTTTGCACTGTTTCAGAGTAATGCATTTTTGTGTGATCTTTTCAAATGTATACACTTGAATAGTTTGCTGTCTTTAGGGTGAGTTACATCAAAAACTGGAGGAAGGTATGGGTTTAAATGTCAAACTTTGTTCTAGTTCAGATTCAGAAAGTGCACACACCGAAATGTGAACCAAATGAATTTTTGCCCGTCTCTGAAATGTGTAACTGGGGACAGCAGGAATGGTTATATAGACTTAATCCAAACAACTAAATAAACTAGCTCTAAGAAAACTTGTTGAGTATATAAGGGGAGTATTTGGAGGAACTCTGGCATAACACATAGATACATGTTTTTAAGCAACAATCGTTTTATTTAGGCCAAGAGTTTACCAAAAAGCAATTTATAAAAATGTAACCATTATTAAGGTAAAACACATGAGGGGGGAGTGATAAAACAGATGTGCTCTTAAAATTGTAATTTTCTATTGCATCAATTATTAGTTGTACTCCTATGGATTAACTTATGCTATTCTCTGGCCAATTCTGATTCAAAAGTTATTTAGCTAACATTTCTTGATGAGAAAAATGTCAGCCCCCTTGGACATTGTGTGCAGTTCCCAAGTTATAGCTATAACTTGTCATATGGAAGGGGCCATAAAAATAGAAAATCAAATCTACAAAACAACCCAGTTTAGAGGTTAAGTAAGATTTGGAATGTTCACTTCAGTATATGCACTTCACCAGTGATACATCACAGTGTCTTTAATTTTTATGGCATTTTGACTTACTCTCAAAACCAGGTGAAAGTGAACAAAAACAGTTCCAACAAGTTTTCACAATGAACATTATGAGACCAAACAAAAACACTTTCCAAATGTCTGCATAATCCATAGACTATACAGAGTCTGGCCAAAACTATGGTATTAAAAATTAGGTGTTCTATGGCAGTATGTTTTTATTAATATTTTTAAACTCTTTGCCTTCAGGGAACCGCTATCCAACTGACTTGTGTGCTAAACAGCCTCTATAAATCTGCCATGAAATCCCTGCTTGTGTCAGCAGAGGATCTTGGCACATGTTTTAAGGCACTCTGGTCAGGGATGCTGGGACCTTCCTATCACTCCATGTGAACTGCCTGTGCACCAAAACACCCAATGTCCCTCTGCAGATGCACACGGGAGAGGACGATTTGGAGCAGTGGGAAGGGCTGCTCCACGTTTGTGAGGACCTTGGTGGGCTCTTTGTTGAGATTACTTGATGGAGGCAGCAGTGCTCCAAAGTACAATTTTAAATTTGATGTAGTGCCTCTTATTAAAATGGCAGCTGGAACCAGAGATTCCATTTCTAGTCCCTGTTTGGCCACAAAGCTCACTGGGCCTCTGGGTCTCAGCCTAGCCTACTTCAGAGTGTCGTGATGAGCAGGAGGAGGAGGAGGATGTAAGCAGCCTTGGGTTTCTTTTGGGAGGAAAAAAGAATGTAAACCTAAATAAATGAAAGTGGGGTAGACGTAAGTGATGCTCCCTGCTGGACACCATCACTTACACCTATCCTACTTTCAGGACCTGGCTGTGACTCTCTTCATCTAATGCCTTTCTCAGCTGCCAGTCCTTTAACTAGAGACACCACAGTTCGAACCTGGCAACATCCGCGTGCAAAGGACGCACTCTGTCACTGAACTCAGGTCTGCGTGCTCACCTTCTGATGAACTCCAGGGCCTCCTGAAGCACAATTAGAAAACAATTGTTCTGCTAGAGTCTTGGAACAAGCCTCCAAGCACAACTGCTACCCACCAGTGTCAGTTAAAGTGCTAATAGGGTTAGTCCAGAGTAATTTTAATCCAAACTGTTGACAAAAGTACCTGCAAGACAGCATGCAGAGTTTCTCTGAAGTCCAGCAAGTGGCAGCAGGGCTTATGCCCTGTGTGTCTTGTTCTGTCTCCCTGAAGGGATGTAGAAGCACACAGAAAAATTCCATGAGCCATGCCATGTGCCTCGCTAAGGGGCTGGGCATTCCAGGATGTTGCCGTGTGCTAGTAAAGGGTTAATGGATTCATTCTTGCCACACATCCTCAGCTTGAGTTGGGTTTAGGATCTCAGCTTTCCAGATGGAATGTGAGAAAGGTTGTCATATCTTCCAGAACTCATTTTTCCTCTCCCAAGATTGGTCCTTGATCCAGGCCTCCTGCACAGTCCTGAAACACTGATGTTCCCTGGCACCCCGGGGTCCTTTTCATAGCAACATGTCTTCTTCCATATTTCCATTACCCCTGTTTTAAATTAAATGTGTGCAAGGCCAGTGCCCCAGCAAGTCTTCTTTAGGCCCTCAGAAGAAAACGCAAAACTTGAATCCATGGGTAATACCAGTGGTGGATTCAGCTTTTTGTCGCTTCCTCCCACCTACTTCAGTCCCATTCATTTCAAAAGATCTACTCTAAGTGGAACTAACACTGGATGCAACACTAAGTTTCAGTGCAAGACCTCAAAACAGTTGATTTAGGATTTTTCCAGGCTATTTTGAAAACACTGGGACAGCTTTGCACACAGGCTCCAACTGGCAATAAAGATCCTGTAATACTTTGCGCCAGTTTCTCTGGCCCATTACTCGCCAGATGTGTTGGCTGTGAGATTATGGAAGTTATAGACATATGATGGGCAATGGTGCTCCAGGGGGCACATGGAACACCCCCATAGTTCTGAGTGCTGTTTCCACCAGCCTTGCTGCCACCCACATACTGCTAAATTCAGCAATGCAGCAGCAAGAAGGTAATTTGCCGCTGAAATTTGGCAGCCAGCCGCTATGGATGGGCAAACATCCCATTTGACTTGTGACTGAGCTAAATGTACTCCCCCTGTTCAAATCTCCATAGGACTTTGCTGTTAATTTTTGGCAGCAAACGAATAATTTTATGTCACTGTGGGTGGTGCAGTAGCCCCAGGGGAGCAGAGGGGCTTGAATTTGATTCCCAAACCACCTGAAGTTCTCCATCCCTGTTACAGGACAGCATATATGCAGGGCACCAGGTTACACAAGCTTGGAGCCATGGGTAATACCAGTGATTCAGGTTTTTGTCCCTTCTTCCCACCTACTTCAATCCCATTCATTTCAAAAGATCTCCTCTGAGTGGACTAACACTAAATGCAACACTGCATTTCAGTGCTATGTAAGCTGCCTGATACTATTGCTGAATTGGTGTCTGTTACCATAGGAATCCCCAGAGACAGGAGCAACAATCCAGAGTTCATTGCCATGTACACTAGATGCAGAACTAAAGTGTTTGTGAAGATCTGCCTCCCAGGTCTGTTAAACACACAGACACACACACACCAGTCACGACATAGTAGCCTCTTCTTTGTGAAATGGTCCGTGGTGATCACAGTTTGCATGTACATACCAGAAGCATGTGGGAAGGAACAAAGAAGCGGGAAATGCCTAGATGAGGAAAATGCGTAGCTGCATTGGTTTCAGTGCTCCCATGCATACCTCATGTCATAGGCTGAACCATCGTGCACACAATCTGACATTCTGACACAGGATACCTCAAACCAGGGAGACTCTCATTTTAGCAATTCCTACAGTAAAGGCTTAACAGTTACATTCTTCTGAAATCATATAGCTGGCAACAATCAGCTATAGAAACCATAAGTAATTCCACAAGAATGCAAAACTAATAACTACAACCGTATCAGAGATCTAGACAAACTTTGCAATCTTTACCGCTCAGAATACAGGGCAAGGGCTTTAATAGTTTCTGGCATAAGCTGTCCCAGGCAATCAAAGACAAGGGTTCTGGGAAAAGATGTAAACACATCTACACATGTAGAAATTTAGTCCAACATTTAAATCTTCATTGGAACCTCAGCATTAAATGGGTCAAGACCTAACAAATGCAAAAGGGTCAAGAAAGGTTTACAAGTAAGTCCAGAGTGATCCCACACAGAAAGACTTCAACAGCTGGAGCTTCCACTTTGGTATCTCCACTCTACATGGGTCTAACAGGATGAGGTTAAGCAACTGGCAGCTGTCAGCAATGAAGAACATAATTCACACCAAACAAGAATTCAAGTTGTAAGAAAGTGTGACAGGTCCCTAACAATACAAAGTTCAAGGGGCAAGAGTCCAGACCGGATGGAGGGTCCATGTGAGGAGTTCTGAGGAGGCTCAGATGGAAGCAAGCCCAAACAGAGAGGAGTTGGGGCAGTGAAGACAAGAATGTTCTTAGCAAGGCTTCCAGCTTCAGCATCTGCTTGAAAATGATAGTGTGACTGCAAGAACCCTCGACTTGAACAAGTAACTGGCAAGGGATTTTAACTCATCAGTGAACCCCCTGCCCAAGCAGGGTGTCTCCATCCTGCTCTCCTGAGCTGATGCTTCAACCTCAGGGACACCTCTGGAAAACACCAACTTCTCCTGTTTATGTCCTCCTGGAAAGCTAGCAGCTTCTTTCCCTTATCAAGGTCACAGCTGGATGGGAGTAACATAGCTCCCACGGGCTTTCCCCTGAGAACGCTGACAGAGATACGTTCACATGGATGCTGCTCTTCCGGAGGCCAAAGAGGGCCAAATGCTGATCAGATTTTTCCTGTAAGCTATAAGAGCCACTGCAGTGCTGGAGCTGGGCTGCAACGCTGCACAGCCACTGGGGGTCACCCCGGGCAGGAGCACCCTGAACCCTCACTTTGCTCTGAGCATGTATGTGTGGAGGAGGTCTGAATCGAAGCATATTTTAAGTGCACACCATTTTTCAGCACATGTCCACTACTGAACCTGATGAATATTATTTTTCTCACATACATCCACTGTAGTGCACAAATGGGGTAACGACAAACCCTTGGAATTTATTACCAGTCAGTTAATTTATTTATTATTGAACACTTTATTAACCTATACACTTTGCTGCCTGCGCATCTTTAATGGGTTTATAGTAGGATTATTCATTTATTCCTCTGCATGAAATAGAACCTCCATAACTCATTTGTGGCACTACTAGTTATTAATTATAAGACTCTGGGCTCTTCCTTAATAGTGAAACCACTAATTGTAGAGATATAATGCAGCCTTATTTCAAGAAGCACATACTTTCACACGTGTCTCCTCGGGTCTGTGACAGCACAGGCCTTCTTGCATTTTTATGGAGTTCAGATTGTTATTTTTATTTTGGTGGCTGAATCTAATTTAGATGCCTAACTTGATCAAAACCATTTAGTAGGACATTAATATATTGAAGATATTCAGTGATAAAAAGGATATAAATATCCCTTCATCCTCACTCACTGCCTTTACTGGAATAATTTAGGAATATATTTCTCAGTGTCATGAAGGGGACATACGCATGTGCGCAGCAATGCGACACACCAAGACAAGGACAACCTGACATGCCTTGTGTTGCATTCCAGCATAGTGACTTAATCGAGCACAGGAGCTTCGAGAACAACTCAGATTCTCTGCTCACTCTTTTCAATTAGAAGTCCTGCTAATGCAGGGTTATCTTAAGAGCCTGGAAAAATGTGTGCAGCCTACTTTCAATGCTCAAGGCTCCACAGAAAACATGGTCCTGACCCAGACAAGCCGTGTGCCTAGCATGCCACTTACCTTGAGACAATTGTTTTCCTCTCAATGCCTTTTCTGGCACCATCCTGCTCAATGGTGCCCAATGAACTGAACATGTATCCAATTGACAACAGCAGCACATGCACATACAGTGTCTCACTTATCCGTTTGGTAGGCTGGAGAAGTTTTATTAAGCCTGGGCAGGAGGGTGGCCAGGTGTCCATATCTGCATCTGTTTATAAATATAGATTTATAAAATGTCTATACTGCCCATAGCTGAAGCTCTGTGGGTGATGTGCAACAAAATATAAAAATACTTAAATATAATAGATAAAACATTAACAAGAATTAAAATCAATTTAAAATAGCATAAAACATTTTAAAAAATTAAGAGACCTGTACAAGTGTAAAAGAAAGGCAGCTGGTTAATTGTGCCAGGCTCCTGAATGAACAGAGAGGTCTTTAAAGGCCTCTGCAAAGAGGACTGTCTTAACCTTGCACAGATAGTAAATTTGGTGCCAGATGGGCCATGGAAGGAAGGTTATTCCCAAGATGGGGGCCACTACAAAAAAGGCCCTCCCCTTAATTGCTGCCCCCCATGCCTCTTAAGGGGTTGGCACCAGGAGGAAGGCCCCAGAAGCTGAGCATAGTGTCCAGGTAGATCTGGGAGAGGTGGTCCCAGGCCATGTAGGGCTTTATAGGTTAAGGAGAGCACCTTGAATTGAGACCAGAAGCATACAGGCAGCCAATGCAGGCAGACCATAACTGGTGTTATCCATTCAGACCTCCAGGTCCTAGTTCCTAATCTGGCTATCACATTCTGCACCAGCTGAGCTTCTGAACTGTTTTCAAGGGCAACCCCACGTAGAGTGCATTGCGGTAATCTAATCCAGAGATTACCAGAGCATAGATCACCGAAGCCAGGCTATTCTGGTCCAGTGGGGGTGCAGCCCTCTGCTTTAGAGAGCTTACAGAGGCAAGTCTTCTATTTGAAGGTGTCCTCCATTTAATGCATTGTCCAGTCCAAGTATGGATTATTCATTTATTTAAAACATTTGTATTCCACCCAGTTGTGCCACAGCACCTCTGGGCAGCTCACTATTACAAGGATTAAAGTCAAGGAGCCATAAAGAAAGGTGTACAGGGGCCTTGAAGGAATCCATCAGTTATTAGCACCTGGAGATCAGACACCAGGTGACCTAGTTAATCTTCTCCACTATGGCGTCTTGCATGTCTTGTAGTTGCCCCCACATATATAAACATGAATATGAAAGTGTTATGCAAATTGGTGTTTACTTGTGTCCTCTTTTTAGCAATGATTAAATGCCTCCCCCCACCCCACAGCTTAACAGCTAAACATGGCTGCTGCTTTTGTCTTGGTTGGTCAGAGGTCATGTGAGGCTTATCAAAGTTAGATAAAGAAGACCAGCTTGACTTCAGAACCCTTTACAGACATGTGAGTTCTGACTGAGCTCCCGAGCCTTGGCTGCCAAATGTGGAGCTGATGAAGACCTGAAAATACTGGCTTTCCCTAGGAAATAAGGAAAGGTTGACAGCATGCAATTATAGGACTGGTAACCCAATTCAAGAAATAATTATTAATGATTAATTGATATTAATTGATCGATTGATGGACAACATGAGTTTCGGTTGATTGTGCAATTGATCTAGCCATTAAATGCCCATCCATTTTCATATAGATAAAGACAGGATTTCTGAAGCAAGAGCAAGACTTCCTTTTAAGATAATGCATAGATGCTTTGCATCATGCACTGTCAGAAGAACCGTTCCTCTTCTCCGAGGAAAAGGCCCAGTTTGAAAGCAACTCCGTGCTATAGTTTTGCACAGACTTCCCAAACCTACCCCACTTCAGTTCTCATCAGTCCCAGCTTGCATTGCCAATGCTTGAGAATGTTGGAGGTTGCAGTCCAAAACATTTGGAGGTCACCAGGTTAGGGAAGACTGATCTGAAAGTGTGTTGGCTTCTGTTAGTTGGAGATAACAGTCTGGGATCTAGAGATTTTGGAAACATTTATTGCATTTTGATTTACAGATGAGAATTTATCTGGTTTGAACCTCCTGGAATTAAACACAGGTTCAAATGAAAGCTGCAATTGAAATCTGAGGTTGCAGTTTGATATGCGAGACAACAACAAAAAGGGAGTTTGAAAAATACGCATAAATTCACTTGAATCAAGAGAAGAAAAAGTGCACAACTGAGGTATGCTTTTGGAAAAATATATGTAAAAATATATATGTAAAAATATATATGTAAAAATATAACCCATGTTTTGTGAAGAACAAGCTTCAAAACAGAATTTGAACATCCTCGAGGAGCTCCATTTTTGCTGATTCTCACATTCCTACCAGAATGGAGCCTCTTTTCTCCAGAGGGTGGATGCAGAAGGAACAAAAGAAAATAAACTCTGGGGCTATGTACAGACAAAAATCAAAATCCTCTGCAACACAATAGTTATTTTCTCATGTGAGTGAATTTATTCAAGGAGAAACATACCTTTAGTGGAAATAACATTACATCCACTGAGGAAAGGTAACAGAGGAAGCATTTACACCTGGGGAGGAGTGAGCTCATTTCAGGAGCAGAGAGAAATTATAAGATCAAGAATGAATATACCTAAACAGAAATGTCTATTCTATAGAGGGCCACATGCTCCTTGGAAAGGAAGGCATAGACTTTTCTCCATTACCACAGCGCTGCATCTCCCACAGATCTGTCCACGCTAGACACGCTGGTGCCAGGTGTCCTTCAGTTACATATCTGTACAGCAGCATTCATAATGCTTTAATGAACTGGGATTTTTTAAAACAATATATTTCTCTAATATCACTGTCTTTCCCCAACCGTTGTGTACCAACGCTGTCCAGTAAAAGCCATTATCTCTATTAGTCTGCCAGCAGCAAATCAGTCGAATTGCTTGTTCCTTTAATTGATAGAACACGCTTCTCCTCCTACTGATAGATTACCCCAAGCTAACAGCTCAGCGACTTATTCCCCAGAGCATGCCTACCATCCAGTCCAAAGCAATCGGTTTATACTTTCAGTAATAAATCCTAACCTATCAATATATAATAGCCTTTAATAATCAGCAACTATAGACTTCTGTCTGCTTCATAAGACCTCTGCAGAATTAACCATTTTTCTATGCCTATAATTAGCAGCAGTCAAATAATGTTTGCATGACATGGCACAAACTTCCTTGCGGTGAGCAAGAGCGATAACAAATTTTACATGTGTTCAAATGTTGATTTAAGCAGCTGCGCTGCTGGCTATCCTTTCTGCGGACATCACTGCAAAGCAGAGCAGCCAGCCATGACTGTGTGGTACATACCAAGACAGCTGGGAATTGGGTCTGAAACTGGGGCCTTCCAACAGCTGCCCTCTGTTTAATCAGCAAAGACATCACCACAGGAGGAGTGTTTGATGCTTCTTAAAATGTTGGCAGGCTGTGAATTTTGCCTGCATACCAAGATCTTGGATTTCACCTCTGCCTTCTTCATGTATTATATTGTAATCTAGGCTTACTCCAGGAGACTGGCACTCTCAGGCTCCCACAGCAGAAGCCCCCACCTTCCCCAGACAGTATCTGCTATTACTGATGAAAGGCACCGCGCTGTTGCCCTGTGGCTGCGTGTCCTGCTGTACAGAGCACAGTCCCCTGTGCAGAGGGTCCCTGGAAGGCCTTCTTATATTTGAGGGTGGTCCAGTTGAGAGATAAAGAACCAGCAGCAGCAGGAGGAGCGAGAGCGGGTTTGCAAGTGGCACATTGACACGCAGCACCGGGACAGTGGCCTGAGCAGGCTCACAGGTCACCAGGCCCTAAGGTGAGATGTTTTGTGTTTCTATTAACATTATAGTAATTTGCTTAGAAGAATTTATTTAGAAGAATTTATTTTACTTATAAGAAATTAGCATATGCAAATCTGTGTCCTTTTTTTCCTTTTGGTGATGTATTTCCTGCTGGTTTGTTTATGATGCACACTGTCAAGAACTGTGTTTCCCCTTATCTGTTTCAAACAATAAAATGCTTTTTATTTCCAATTCACAGCTAACAAACCATCCTCACAAAAAGGTGAGTCTCTATACATGAACAGAGTGATTTTTTGAATCCAAACAAAAAACTACTTCTGAGAGCCCTCCTTTCATGAACCTTGGGCTACATTATCTCAGTGCCTCCTCTGGAGAAGGGCTAGCCCCCTAGATCTATGCAGGCCCTCTGAGTGGGCAGCCTTTCTAGCCCAACACCATGTCATGGGTCAGGAAATGGATCGGCTCGCCCTACTCCTCTGCCTTGTCCTTTCCTTTCACATCCAGCCCCAGTCTGCTCCCAAGGTCTGCCTGAACATGTGGACACAGTAGCCCTAAAATAACTTAATAAAATATAAATAAATAATACAATAATACCCTCCTCTGCCATCTCAATTTCCACACTCCTCCTTTTCCATCCCTCACAGTCCTCTTCCGAAAAGTTGGTACGACCCTGACCCTGGAATATGCACCAAGAATACCTCCCTCTTTTATTCCCAGCACATACCTGGCCACCCTAGAGGACAGTCCTCTATCTGAAGGCACCCCCTGACTGCAGACGGGTCCAATCTGTCTCCACTTTAAAGACAAAGAGCCATTAGAAGGAAGATCCTTTGAAGTCTGGGGTTTTTGAAGTCACCTATGTATTGTTCCCATCCAGACAGCAAACCAAGTTGTCCCTGCTAAGATGAAATGCACTGGACTTCTAACTAAATTATAATTAGATTAGAAAAGCCATTATTTCTAAATGTGCACCTATGCATACAAATTAGCATATGTAAATAGTATTCAAATCTGTGTCCTCTTTTTTGTTATGCGTAGGTGGCCACCGTAAATGGGGCATGTATGCTTTACATGCAGAAGACCAAAAGGGCCGGAAAAGGCTTTACCTTAAGATCCTGGAAACTGGCTGTTGACTGTAGTGCCTAGTATTCGGCTAGGTACTCTATTAGTCTCCCCCACTGCAGGGAAACCTTGTGTATTTCCTTAAAAAGCATCTGTGACACTGTGGAAGGACTCCATTAACAATGAAGAAATTGAACTTGTGGCAGCTTTTACACACCTTAGCTAAGTCATCAATTCAAGGGGAGACTGCAGCCAAGAAATTTGAAGAAGACTTAGACCAGGAAGGGCAGCAATAAAGGAACTAGAAAAAATCATCAAGTGTACAGATGTTACATTAGAGACCAAGGTCAAGATCATCCATACTATCGTATTCCCAATTACAGTGTATGGGTATGAAAATTGGACATACAGGAAGAAAATGGATGTGGGGAATATGGTGCTGGAGGGGAGCTTTGCAAATACCCTGGACTGACAGAAAGACAGTCATAGATCGAATCAAGCCAGAGCTTTCGCTAGAAGCAAAAGTAACCAAACTGAGGCTGTCATACTTTGGAGACATCACAAGAAGACAAGACCCTCTAGAAAAAACACTCATGCTAGGGAAAATTGAAGGTAAATCTGAAGGAAGAGCACATCTGAGATGGACTGAATCTGTAAAGGAAGCCACATCCTTGAACTTAGGAAAGCTGAGCAGTCCTATCATGGACAGGACATTTTGAAGGGCTTTCATTCATGGGGCTGCCATAAGTCAGAGACAACTTGACAGTACATAACAACAATGGAAGGACTCAAAACTACCTTGCCAAAGGCCAGTAACAGTCCTACTTGGCCTTTCTAAATGAGAGAGCCAGGCCAAGGTATCTAACTGAACAATGAGGTGGCAGCATACCGGAAACTGACAGCCTAGCTGGCATCACGTTGGAGAAAGCATCAGGACACAGCAGTGGGGAGAGTCGGGGTGATGGGGCCACAGACTAATGGTTTACCCACCATTAGTTATTCCTTTCTGAACAACAGGCTGAGGAGGAACCCAGGTCACCAGTCTTTCCCTGTTGAGAGATAGGGATGGGGTAAAGCAGGCAGAAAGCTGGAAAAGTCAGCAGGGGCTGAGGAAATCTGTGGATGTTCAGGAGCGTCTCTGTGGCTAAAAAATTAGGTTCTGCTCCAGTTCTGAATACTGCACACTGGAAAGGGAGTAGATGCAACCAAGGGTACGTTTCCTGTGCAGAAGATGGAATTCAGGAGGTGTGGCATTTCTGCCCACATCTGGCTACTTCACAAGGGGAAAATCAGCTTCTTCTTCCCCACCGAAACCCCACACTATAAAGTGGGAAAGCATCTGCAGGATTAAGAACACCAGAAATGTGTGACTGCAACATGATGGTTTGACTACTCCAGGTTTAGCATCTTCGGTCCCAGTCTGGTGCATTTTTTTGGTGGGGGGGATTCTGTGCCCAGGCTTCAGGACTTCCCTAATCATAGCAAAAGGCCTTCCAAATGTAACTTGTTTCTTTGTCAATGAAAAAATCATGTGTGACAGAGGGGGATAAATGGTCAGGTAATTTATTCAGAATGACTAACAGCACCATGTCTAGTTAACAGCTTATTTTCCAGGCAGATAATATATTTGTTACAAATCTCCTCAGAGATGCATTTGCGATTGAAATGAAGAAACTGTTATTGAAGAAGTATCAAGCTGGAGGCCAGTGTGACTCTGGCAAGGCGTGCAATATTTCATCCTTTAAAAGCTATCATTTTACTTAGCAAGCCACGTACTACAATTATACAATGTTTTCCTTGGCCTCCAGCTACATTAAACATCCATTTTATAGTGTGCACTGTATTGCTCTGAAAACCTAGCTCCTAAGAAGGCTTTTATAAAGTGGCTATACTATAAAGTGGAATACAGCTCCCTCATTAACTTTATAGTTTTATTACCTGGTTTTAAAGCACCTTTTCTTCCGTACCTCTCACCAGTCTCCCCACCTCACCCCAGCTAAGTGCTTTGAATGACCTTGTTTGAAAAGGCAATATAATTCTCAATATTTCCATAGTATAACGTTTTCCTTCCAGTCCAAAAGCTCAAAGCATCACAAACCCATACCCACACACCCTAAAGTACTTCCTAAGAAACTTGTGAGGTATTTTCCTGTTCTGTCATTTCATACTTTAAGTTGCTATTATAAGATATCAAACAGAGAATTTGCGTATTTTATCAGCAAATGCACTCAAATGTTTTTGATAGTGAAAGCAAACTGTTCATTTCATTTCTGTGTTTCTTTTCATATTGTTCATTTAGCAATAATAATTGGTGTTTGTGATTGCTGTGTGCATTTGAACAAGGAAATATGTTTCTCTGCCCTCTCAAGAGGTACAGTTCTTCAAAGATCACTGACATTGAATGTCTTTTTTCTGGGTGGAAAGGCAGGATATAAATCTAATAAATAAACAATTTGAAATGTTACAGGCATCATCATAATGAGTCTCAGTAATGTCACAGACCAAATCTGAAAATAGCTTTAAAAGAAAAAGTCTTTTACTGATAAAGTGCATTGTGTCACTGAAGGAGGGATGTGATGAATATGAAAAGAAAAACTAGGATAAGCATAAGTCTAGCATGCAGAATCAGCAAACAATAAAGGTGGCTCAAGTCCCCATCGATCTGCAGGGGGAAAATGTATTCATTTATTTAGCTTATTTGTAAGTCGCCTTTTAGGATAACTCCCACCCCAGGATACTTTCAGCATGTAATTTTACAATATATAAACAGCAATAATGGGTAAAACACCATAGTAATACAGTTAATAGTGAATAAGACCTTTCACAGGATGGAAAAGGCAAATCCAATCCGCTGTAATCTTCAGAATGGTTTTAAGCCTTCACTGGGCTAATTATAGCCCCTAAAATATTTTCTTTCCTATCAGAGTCAAGCTACCACTGTTGCAGCCACGAACTAATATCCTTGGCCAGATGTAACTTTAGCTCTCCAAAAGGGAAGTGATACGCAGAGCCTGTGGCTGGCCAAGCAAAATGTGGTTCATTCCCACTTGCCCCGACTCAAAGAAACTGGACTTGACGACCCTCCAGACATTTCAGAGAGTTTACGATATGGCTGGTAGGGAAGTGTGAAAGGGTGTTTTCTTTGGCTTGGGTTGACAGGCTGAGTTAATTTGTTAACTATTTATGACTATTTAATACAACTGCCAGGCCATTTTTATGTGGTGGATATAAAATGAAGCTTTAATGCCACCGGATAGTTATTATTATGCTCCACTGTGTCTGTGTAATTAATTGTTTGGACATCCAGCATTCCTTGCATGAGAAACCGTATTGTTTGTTTAAAATCTCTTAACAAAATTAGAGCTCTGATCTTACACAAATTTTTCTGATGGGAAGGCCTGGCCAACGATCTCTATTTGTACTGAAAGAAAAAAAAGATGGAAGAGGTTTCTGTTGTGTTTGTTTATATTTATGTTTCTTTTCTTTTCTTTTTTATCATGAGTTTCAAAAATCCTAACAAAAACCATAACAAAAAGTTAAGGGATGAGTAGGAAAAAGTAAATTAAAAAAAAAAAACTTAAATGGAAACATTTACAGTTTTCATTACATAAAGTCTGACTGTAATAAATATATGTGAAATGTAAGCTCATGTGGATTATAAATGTGTAAGAAGTTGTGCTACTATGAATATGAACGGGCATGCATAATACTCAGTAAATGCAAACCAAGTATTTCTATTATGGGCGATGCACAGCTGAAATCGAAATACCACCCATTCAAAAGTTCAAAAACTTAGACTGCCATTAAGAGTCCAGGGCCCTGCACCCTCACTGCATGCGAACCTCCAGCCTCAGAGGCTTGCCATCATCTGTGCATGGAACAAGACACAGCGGTCTCTGCCACCACTTCACATTGCACCATGCACCTTTTTGGCTATCCAGCTAAAGCTCCACAGTGGGGAAGGGAAGGTAGCTGGGATGCCAAGAAAAATGGGCATCAGTCCTTGGCTCCGGTCTCCAGTTCACTTTTGCCCTCTCCAGGCCCAATTGTAACTGGGAGGACAGCCAACATGGCCCTTTCCATTTTCACTGCAGGGGGACAGGGTGAGAGCTTGGTCTTCGGAGGCTTGGATATGGGCCTCCATAAAATATATGTTCCCAGATGCTGCTGTCCGACCATAGGATTGTGCCCCAAGTCCTTATCAGGGATGGACATTTTCACCTCCCAGTGTTGTAATATCAATCATTTAGCATTCAAAGGTCACAGAAAAATGGTTATGGGAGACAGGTGAATAATTAAGAAGAATAGGACATCAGTAGATGTTAAAGAATGCTGCAGCTCAACATATATCTGTCCCCTCCCAAAAGGATTTGCCAAACTTGGGCATTGCCAAACCCTATGGATTAAAGAAGCTGAAGCAGTATCTTCCTGTAATTAGTCAACCGAGCCAAGCATTTTCTGAGAAAAGATTTATATTATATGATATGATATGATATTATATTATATTACATTATTATAAACATAACATAAATTTTGATGAATAAGACATAGCCTAAGATCTGTTGACATTTCTGGGATAAATATTAACACAATCTATTGATTGAACAAGATAGAGAAGTCAAATTCTTTATTTCATTCCTGCCTAAGACCTTGTGTATCATATTTATTCATCAGTAATAAGTATTTCTACACCCAGGTCATAGGCCAATATATATCTTAGCAAGTACTTATAACAACGGAGTAAACTCCAAAGCTACAAAAGCAGCAGGGCCAAACCTAGATTCTGTCTCATGTTCCAACTGGATTAACAGCCATTCACCCATAGCTGGCAAATCATATTTAGCATGGAGGGTGAAAAATAGCAGGAAATTATCAACAGCACCCACTAATTGATCCAATGTAAAAATGGCTTGTCATTCAGGTTTTTCTTGCCTATATGTAATCCTGGCTTTCCCCATAAAGTTAAATTATCCTAGGGAAAGAGATCAAAGTGTTTTTGTTGTTGTGTCCCATCAAGTTGTGTCTGACCCATGGAAACTGAAAGAATGAAAGCCTTCAGAATGTCCTGCGTATGATAGCTCCATTCAACTCCTTCAGGTTCAAGGCTGTGGCTTCCTTTATGGATCCAGTCCAACTCAGCTTTGTCTTCCTTTTCTTCTTTTGCCTTCGACTTTCCCTAGCACAACTGTCTTCTTCAATGAGTCTTGCCTCCTCTT